>NW_021166910.1:172500-222500 GCF_900634415.1 Cottoperca gobio | reverse complement strand
TACCTGTTAGTTGTCTGGATGTATTTTGAGTTTTGTCCTGCCACCTGTTCTAAAAGTAAAGACTTTTCTGACTCACTCCAAGCCTGTGTCTGTCTCTGCACCTGAGCCTATCACCCCAACAGACCCTGTCAGCAAGACTCAGCCATGGAATCTGGCTCAGCAGAGACAACTAACCCCCAGTCTCCGCCGGCACCGACGTCGGAGGAGCAACTCTACGCTGCAGTTCTAAACCATGATGCTACAGTGCGTCGTCACGAGGCTCTCTTGTCCCACCAGCAGGGGGTTCTGCAGAACCTCCAACAGTATCTTGTGGATCTACTTGCTCGTCTGCCGGACGCAAGGACACAGGGTCTACCATCACCTCCATCTACTCCACTGACGCCAGCAGTTCAGCAGTCCAGCTCCACGGGTGCCCGCGGTCCGCTTCCGTCTGAACCACGGCTCCCTGCTCCCGAGAGGTATGAGGGTAACCACAAGGACTGCTGGGCTTTCCTAGCCCAATGCTCTCTCACCTTTGAGCTTCAACCTTCCTACTTCCCCTCAGAGCGCTCCCGTATCGCCTACATCATCACTCTCCTGACTGGAAAGGCCCGGTCATGGGCTACAGCCGTCTGGGAACAGCAGGGCCCTTCGTGTAATGACTACAGGGTCTTTACCGATGAGATGCGCCGGGTTTTCGACCATCCAGTAGGAGGTAAAGACGCTGGTAACAGACTGATCCAGCTGCGTCAAGGTGGCTCTAGTGTGGCAGAGTATGCTGTGCTCTTCCGAACCCTGGCTCCTGTAAGCGGGTGGAATGAGGGGGCCCTGATGACAGCGTTCCGGCATGGCCTCTGTGGCGGAATCAAGGATGAGCTGGCAGCTAAAGATCCGGTGTCAGACCTGGAGTCCCTAATTGACCAGACTATCCGTCTCGATAACTGTATGTGGGAGAGGCGTCGCGATCGACAAATGGACAGTCGCCCCAGTTCCGGAGTCACAGCTTCAACCTCCGCTCCACTTCAGTGGCCTCGGGAACCTCAGAGTAACCCACCTTGTCCTGAGGAGCCAATGCAGCTTGGCGGTACTCGCCTGTCCCAGGCAGAACGGAACCGGAGGATGAGAGAGAGACGCTGCCTCTATTGTGGAGGCCCTAACCACTTTCGTTCCTCATGTCCCGAGCTTGCGGGAAAAGCCCAGCCCCGTCCAGGAGAGGGAGAACTGTGACGGGTGCGACTCTTACTCCCTCAGCCTCGACTTCGTGCCTGCAGCTCCCGGTCACCATCTCCTGGGAGAACCAACATCATCCTCTTCAGGCCCTCATTGACTGGCGCTGCAGGGAATTTCTTGGATCTCACCCTTGCCAGGGCCCTTCACCTGCCCATCTCCAGGCTGGACCATCCACTCTCAGTGACCGCCTTGGATGGTAGGCCCTTGGGACAAGGTACTGTGACTCATGTTTCCTCTCCTGTTGTCTTGTCTATTTTTGGCAAAAGATTCAGTTTAATCTTATTCATTCTCCCAAGTTCCCTGTTGTGCTAGGGTTCCCCTGGTTATCTCACCACAGCCCTCACATCAATTGGTCTTCAAGAACTGTGGTTGAGTGGGGTCCCAATTGCAAGTCCTCCTGTCTCCTCACTAGAGCTGTGCCTCCAGCCCCTAAGCTTCCTAGCTCTCTCGAGTTGTCCCGAGTCCCCTCAGAGTACCACGACCTAGCTGAGGTATTTAGCAAGAGGAGAGCCACTTCCCTGCCCCCTCATAGGCCCTTTGACTGTGCCATTGATCTCCTTCCAGGCTCTTTCCCTACACGAGGTAGGATCTTCTCCCTGTCACCCGCTGAGACCCAAGCTATGGAGGATTATATCAAGGACTCCCTGACTGCTGGGATCATTTGCCCCTCGTCCTCCCCTGCTGGTGCCGGATTCTTTTTTGTTGGGAAGAAGGACGGCGGCCTCAGGCCATGCATAGATTACAGGGGGTTAAACAAGATCACAGAGCATTGTCCGACGGTGCAGGCGGGTCTGGCGCAAAGCCCGGTCTACCCTGCAGCGGTCCGCACGCCAGTACCAGCGCCATGCCAACCGCCGCCGCAGACCTACACCACCGCTACGTCCGGGGCAGAGGGTCTATCTGTCGACACGGGATCTTCCTCTACGGGTGGAGTCCCGCAAGCTGACGCCACGGTTCGTGGGGCCCTTCAAGATCTTGAGGAGGATCAACCCAGTGGCTTACCGTCTCCAACTTCCTCGGTCCATGCGGGTCAATCCCACCTTCCACGTCTCTCGCCTACGCCCTGTCGCCACAAGTCCTTTGGTCCCTCCAGCTAAACCCCCTCCGCCCCCCAGAATCGTTGATGGTGGCCCTGCTTATTCAATCCACCGCCTAATGGATTCTCGCCGGGTGGGGAGGGGCCTTCAATACCTGGTGGACTGGGAGGGCTATGGTCCTGAGGAGCGGTCCTGGGTCCCGTCTCGGCATGTTCTCGATCCGGGCCTCATCGAGGCCTTCCATCAGAGCCACCCTGATCGCCCGTGTGGGAACGTCAGGAGACGTTCATAGGGAGGGGGGTCCTGTCAGGGTTTTTGGACTGCAGTTGCTCTTTGGACCATGTGGGGTCGCCACTGTTCATTTCTGTGTGTCATGTGCTTGTCTTTATTGTTTCATTGGTTGCACCTGTTCCTTGTTTGCTAGCCTTTATAATCTGCCTGTTTTCTTCTGTTCATTGCTGAGTCTTGAATTGTTGCCGGAGGCCAAGTTTGTGAGTTTTTGATCCGTCTCTTGAAGTGTCTGTTTTTGTGTCTTGAGTTCCTGAGTTAACTGCATTTTTACTCTTTAGTTCTTGAGATACTTTTGCTGCCTGCTTTTCGGATATCCTCTGTTGATCCTGTTTTTGCCCAGACTTTACCTGTTGTCTGGATGTATTTTGAGTTTTGTCCTGCCACCTGTTCTAAAAGTAAAGACTTTTCTGACTCACTCCAAGCCTGTGTCTGTCTCTGCACCTGAGCCTATCACCCCAACAGACCCTGTCAGAATTACAGCCAAATGCAACTGATTGTTTTCATGTATGTAAGCTGTGTCTCAGTTGTACACTCTATAAATACTATGAAATATACATTACTAAGACATTCTGTTGGATGTCAACCAAACTACAACTTTTAAAGCTACTGCCAACATTATATTTGAAAACCTTTAGAGAAGCAAAACATTAGTTAATTCATCGTTTTCCAAAAACTAAAATCACAGTAACACTGAATTTTATGTTTGAGATTTCAGAATAATTCCTTGGAAATAATAATTTGGTACTAATTACAGGGGAAAACAGTAATTTCCTCAAAAGAAATGCTGAAGTTTTTCCCAAGTAAAGATGAATTCATTTATTGATTGATGATTGAAAACTTTATTGGAGCCTTGTTTAATAATATAATTTCCCAAAGACAAAGTATAAATGTTTGCATGTTCAGCCGACCTTTTGGCAATATAGTGTAACATGAAACCCATAGACTGTTGAAAACACAGCTGTAATATTTGTATCATGTCTTATTTTACTTGACAAAGTTCCTTGTAAATAAAATCCCAGGAGCATCATGTCTCGTCGAGTTTGTTGAGTTTTTCATGTTGTAACTTCCTGTTTTGTTGTGTAACTACCTCTTGTTTCTCAATCCAGATCCCTTTACTTCCTCTCTTGGTGTGGTTTCCCGTCATCAGAGAAGCGAAACGTGAGGGCGGGGGGGCATCTGTGTTTTCATCACTGATAAGTGGTGCAGACGACACAGTACCACTCGACTTCACCTTTTTGAACTTAGGGTGTATTTTTCATTTTAGGGAAATGTAGTGTAATGCGGCTGTAGAGGTGACATACGGCTATAGAGAGGGCATACGACTGTACTAGACTATGCATGATAACCCTGTGAGCACCTCTCACACAGGCTAGATAAGGATGTGTAATGTCTCGTCGAGTTTGTTGAGTATTTCATGTTGTAACTTCCTGACTTTGCTTGAAAACAGAGCGGGTTTGTTTGCACATTAAGCACAAAGGGTTCGACTCGTGGAGGACAAATAAAAATTCCTCCGTCCACTTTTCCTGAATGTTCCTATGCTCGTCTTGTATGGCTCGTACCTTTCTTTTTTAACGGGAGCAGCTGTTGTCTGTCCACAAACCACATCTCCAGCATCTTCCTCTCGATTTACGGTGGTTTGATGCAAATCAAAGACAAATCTTAATTTTCCTCGTTTGTCACGCTTTGTTTCTGTCCAACAGGTGTGCAACTTTTTAATAAGAAATCGATCCATTTTACGTCTGTAGAAAAACACGCAAACTAGCATGTAATGGTGAAACGAGTCGTCCGGACTAACGCAGGTTGGTCGTAGTATCCTCCAATTTAAATGTTCAAATTTAGCGATATAAATAATTTTTTTGCAAATGTCCATATTCACAAGCATGCTTATGTTAACATATTTTTAATGAGCTTAAGTTAATTTATTTCTATACTAGCTCACCATGTATCTACCCGTCCAAGAACACATTCACCATTGTCGTGCTGATAGACCGCCAAAACTGGCAACTCCGCAGTGAGTCAGTGTCGGCCGAGCAAGTTTAAATATCTTGTTTCTGTCTATATTTGCATCTTTTATCAATTATCATGATCAATTATTTGTATTATTTGTAGGCTAATAGAGCAGACACTGTTTTAATGGGTTGTATGTAATAGCCCTGCTTGTTTTTAGTGTTTTTATGAAATATCTGTATTGACTCCATAATCATATCTATCCCCCCCTTTATTTAGCCCACTGCCACGCGAGCCACCAATGGCTTGGCGAGCCGCAGGAGGCTCGCGAGCCGCGCAATGAGTAACACTGCTCTAGAGCACTGATACGAGGACGTGTCTTTTCTGTAACACACACACACACACACGCACGCATGCAAACGCACGCGCGCACACACACACACACACACACACACACCAATGCATAAACACTTGAATCAAGCTGTGTGTGTGTGAGTGTGTGAACAGACGTGGTGTAAACGTACCTGAAGTCGAGGAAGAATGATGTCACACATCCTCTCTGAGTGAAGAAGCTCGTCAATGAACTCATCCACATGCATCAGTTCAAACTCTATTACAAAAAAGAAAAACGATTTCTGAACGATTTCCTCATGTATCCACAACATATTCAGAGTTTAAAAACCAACGTTGTCAAAACAAATATTGACATTATGGATCCTGTGGGAGAAAATCCCTGAAGCTTGGGCCGGATGTCCTCAGGATCTTCACCACACTATAACAATACTTCTATATTGCTTTCAAAAATCAACAGAGTTCAAGGAGTTTCAATAGAATAAGAGTTTACTGAAGAATCAACACAGTACAGCAAACACGAGTTGGTCCAAGGAGTGATTGAATAACAAATCACACACCTCTTAGTTTATACATTTTCCTTATCTTTCAAAGTTGACACCATTGTTCCAAAAAGTCAGTGTCCACTGTGCACCAGTAGTTATCTTTTTCTTCAAATACTCCCTAACTTTCCCACAGCGGAGAAAAAAAACTGTGTTTTCAAATACTCCTGACAACAGCACATTCTGCTGACACTTTATCTATTCTTACTTAACTAGTGGTGTAACTTGTAACTAATGTTATTTTAGCTGTTAACCTTTACTTTCCATGACCTCACCTTCTGCCTTTACACCACATATGTCAGAGTCAAGGCCCGCGGGCCACATCCGGCCCGCGAGAAGGTTTTTTACGGCCCCTGGGATGATCTTGATTTATTATTAGAACCGGCCCGCAGCCCGCAGATCTTTTACACGCACCAATACTACATTTCCCACAATGCAACGGTGACGCACCGAGCAGTAGGCTGCTTCATTTCAATATTTATTGGCACAGCAGTCGTCAGCATCACAGTAAAATTAACTTTCAGATACCCATCAAAAATGGCAAAACGGAAGGTGGACACTGAGAACCGGGGGTTTCAAACAAGGTGGGAGTCGGAGTATATGTTCACGGAGGTAGCTGGAAAACCTGTGTGTCTTCTGTGTGGAGAAAGTGTGGCGGTACTGAAAGAGTATAATCTGAGACGACATTATGAAACGAAACACGCGGACAAAAACAAGAATATGAGCGCACAGTTGGCTGATAAAATAGGTATGCTTGCCGCTGACTTTCGACGCCGATTTGCTGACTTTGAAGCACAAAAAAGCAGGTTGGAACTGCTCGGTAACCCATTTGCTGTTGACGTGGAAAGCTCACCACCAAACCTCCAAATGGAGTTGATTGACCTCCAATGCAATGATGCACTGAGGGCAAAATATGCGGCAGTGGGTGCTGCGGAGTTCGCCCGTTTCCTCCCCGACACAATGCCCCAGCTGCGCATCCAGGCTGCTCAAACGTTGTCTATGTTTGGCAGCACATACCTGTGTGAACAACTGTTTTCTTTGATGAACCTGAACAAAACATCACACAGAAGTCGACTTACTGCTGAACACCTCCACTCAATTCTGAGGATTTCCTCAGCTCAGAGCCTTACCCCGAACATTGATGAACTTGTGGAAAAGATGGGACACCACCAAGTATCACCCTCAACCTCAAACAAGTGAACATTACTGTGCAATCACATATTTAGAGTTTTTACTCAGTTCAAGTTTAAAAGTTAAAGTTTAATATTTGTTTTCACTGCATGTTACTTCTCCTTAAACAAAGTGTTGTTTTTGATTAATAGATTTTTGCACTTTATTTTATTGTATTTCAATCCAATTATATTTTAAAAATATTTCAGTTGAGTGGATGATAGAAAATTGCTATTATTGTTTTTTTCTTTGAAGTAAATTTAGCCCACTTTTGCTAAAATAGAAAATATAGGCTACTGATGGTGCCTTGAATACCGGTTTCTTTCATTTAATGTTCATGTTATGGGGATTTTTATATAAAGGAAATTTGTCTTTTGTGTCTGTTGAAAATTAAAGATTACTGACAGAGCCATAAGAAAATATTGCTTTATTTATCTGATCATATTGGAATATATTTGTTAGGTTTTCAGTAGGTTCAATTAGGTTCACTAGACTATATGCGTCATTTAAAAAATTTTCAATGAACATTCGAACAGTCCGGCCCTCGGCTTGTAGCTAAATTTTTTATTTGGCCCTCCGTCCATTTGACTTTGACACCCCTGCTTTACACCATTAAATCTCAGTGTCTGTCGTATAGACTAAAATACTCTAATGATTAACAGTATACAAATATCTTCATGTTTCAGGCAGTTGCTAACTAAAATCATTATTCTGCTTCAAACAATAACCCACAATCCTTCAAGTTAACAAGGATGTTTTCATTCCCTCCCTTCTTTCTTCATTCTTTACTTACTTTTGTCTCTTCGGTGTGTCTTGTTATTTTCCTTATAGGGAGTTTAAAGTGTGTATTTTCTTTCTCATTTTCAATCTTTTTTACGTTTTCTGGTCATTTTTTTCCCACACTGACATGGATATAATTCTGGTAGAGAAATTGGAAAAATGCCTAACACATCTATATAATTTAATGAAATAACTATTTTCTTTCCCTTGCTCCTTTTCATCCTTCCTGTCTTCCTTGTTCTCTTCTGTCTTACTCAATTTCTTTACTTTACTCTTCTTCCTACCTTTCTATACCTTCCTTGCTTGTGTCCTCCTTCCTTACCTCTCTCAGCCATCTTTTCTTATCTCTTACCTCATCCCTTTTGGTCTTTCCTTTCATCCTTCTGGCCTCCTTCACTACTTTTTCCCTCCTCTTCTGTTACTGTGACACTCCTTTCTTCATCCATTCCTTCCCTTTATCATTTTACTTCCACATTTTTACTGCTGCTTCATTTATTTGACCTTACTTTGCTCCTTGCTGTCTATCTGATCATGTTTATTTGTGTTGGAAAAATATTCCGAATAACACCACGAAGTCAGGATCCAAATCAAATAAAAGGGTTTAATCAATATTCTTGCAAGAAGGAGCCAAGTTTTATTCATACAAAGGATGATCAAACTCACGCACATACAGGTTGTAAGTTCTGCTGTGTTGCTCACCGGAGCAACTCTCCCAGCCTCAGTATTTATTTAGCATTCAATGCTGCTTACTCAATTTCTATCTTCCTCCCTTTCTCCACATGAGATGAACAGTGGTTATGCAAACATAGCAAACTTCAGATTATATTACATTAACCTACCAAGGATGTGTTTTTAATAATTGTTATTTTTATTCTCCATCAGTGCTGCTCAGAGTCAAAAAACTAACTCCAAACTGGAGGTCCTGCAGTGTCACTTCACCTGGACACCAGCAGGTCCTTACCTTTACATCTCAGTGAAAAACTGAAGAACATCGGCACCGAGGAGGGAAACAGCTGGCAGGGTCACATTTACAACCTGCGGGGGTTCATTGAATACAAGCTGGGGTTCACTGAAGAAGCCCAGAGTTTCTTCAACAAGGCTACATGATGAGAAACGCAGATGAGTGTCCCTGGTTAGTGGTGAACTACGGGAACCTGGCTTGCCTGCACCACCACCTGGGAGACCCAGCAGAGAGTGAGAGAGAGAGAGAGCCATCAGGATGCAGCCGGACATGGTGGAGTGGAACACCAGCCATGTTTTAGGGTTAGTGAATGCTTCAAAGCACAGCAGCACAGGGCTGGGGGCTGACATCGTGGTGAAAATTAGAATCAACAAAGAACAGGATCCAGAGAACTTGTACTTTGCTGTTCACTACCTTGAGCAATGTGTTAAGAAAGGAGAAAGAATAGAAGATGAAGCACGTGAACTAGCCAGGGAGTTTTGAGAAATCCTGTCAGCAGCTACAGTGGTATGAAACCCTTACTTAGCGTTTACATGAACTATTTATCTGTTGATGAGGCCATTGATTTGGCAGAGGAGGTTCTGAAAAACCATCCAGATGAGCGTTATCTGAAGGGATGTGCTGCACTCTGCTATGAAGAGAAGATCAATTTCAATGACAGTCTCCCAAAACGAAGCATGATAGACAGAGCAATCAATCTCCATGAAGAGATGATTTCTTTTTACCCTCGTTCCTCACTTAAGAAGAAAATAGACCTCGCAAATATATATGCAAAGTCAACTAACGGCCTGGCTAAAGCTGAGCAGATATACCAGGAACTGCTAGAAAGGGATCTTGAACCAACAGATGCTTTACAACAACTTCGAAGCTACTGGGTGCCTAAATTTCCCCCGGGATCAATAAAGTATCTATCTATCTGTAACCATGGTGTTTTCCTTTGCACTGTATTGTAAGAACATAGTGAACTCTATAGCCTTTGAAATGTGCTTTTCTGAAAGCTTTGAGTTCCATCCATCTAGCCATCCATCGTCTACCGCTTATCCGGGATCGGGTCGCGGGGGCAGCAGCTCCAGTAAGGAACCCCAATCTTCCCTTCTCCGGACCACATCCTCCAGCTCCGACTGGGGGATCCTGAGGCGTTCCCAGGCCAGTGGGGAGATATAATCTCTCCACCGAGTCCTGGGTCTTCCCCGGGGTCTCCTCCCAGCTGGACGTGCCTGGAACACTTCCCTAGGGAGGCGCCCAGGTGGCATCCTTACTAGATGCCCGAACCACCTCAACTGGCTCCTTCAACGTAATGGAGCAGCGGCTCTACTCCGAGTCTCTCACGGATGGCTGAGCTTCTCACCCTATCTCTAAGGGAGACGCCAGCCACCCGTCTGAGAAAACCCCTTTCGGACGCTTGTACCCGTGATCTCATTCTTTCGGTCATGACCCAGCCTTCATGACCATAGGTGAGGGTAGGAACGAAGATCGACCGGTATATTGAGAGCTTTGCCTTCTGGCTCAGCTCTCTTTTCGTCACAACGCTGCGGTAAAGTGACTGTAATACTGCCCCTTCTTCTCCGGCCAATCTCTCGCTCCATCGTCCCCTCACTCGCGAACAAGACCCCGAGGTACTTGAACTCCTTCACTTGGGGTAATGGCTCATTCCCTACCCGGAGTAGGCAATCCACCGGTTTCCTGCTGAGAGCCATGGCCTCAGATTTAGAGGTGCTGATCCTCATCCAAACCGCTGCACACTCGGCTGCGAACCGATCCAGTGACTGTTGAAGGTCACATACCGATGATGCCATAAGGACCACATCATCTGCAAAGAGCAGCGATGAGATCCTCAGGTCACCGAACTGCAACCCCTCTCCTCCACGACTACACCTAGATATCCTATCCATGAAAATCACGAACGGGATTGGTGATAAAGCGCTGCCCTGGCGGAGGCCAACATTCACTGGAAACGAGTCCGACTTACTGCCGAGTATCCAGACACAACTCTCGCTTTGGGCGTACAGGGATTGGATGGCCCTCAAAAGTGACCCCCTCACCCCATACTCCCGCAGCACCTCCCACAGTATCACCCGGGGACCCGGTCATACGCCTTCTCCAGATCCACAAAACACATGTAGACCGGATGGGCGTACTCCCAGGCCTCCTCCAGGATCCTTGCAAGAGTAAAGAGTTGGTCTGTTGTTCCACGACCAGGACGGAATCCGCATTGTTCCTCTTCAATCAGAGGTTCAACTACCGGCCGAACCCTCCTTTCCAGTACCTTGGAGTACACTTTACCAGGGAGGCTGAGAAGTGTGATACCCCTGTAGTTGGCACACACTCTCTGGTCCCCCATTTTAAATAGGGGAACCACCACCCCGGTCTGCCAACCCTTAGGAACTGTCCCAGACTTCCACGCAATGTTGACGAGGCGTGTCAACCAAGACAGCCCCTCAACACCCAAAGCCTTCAGCATTTCTGGACGGATCTCATCAACCCCTGCGGCTTTGCCACTGTGGAGTTGTTTGACTACCTCAGTGACTTCCATCAGGGAAATTGATGATGATCCCCCATCAGCTTCCAGCTCTGCCTCTACCATAGAGGGTGTGTTAGTCGGATTCAAGAGTTCCTTAAAGTGCTCCTTCCACCGGCCGATAACCTTCTCAGTTGAAGTCAGCAAGGTCCCAACCTTGTTGTTCACAGCTTGGATGGTTCCTCGCTTCCCCCTCCTGAGGTGCCGGATGGTATTCCAGAAGCACCTTGGTGCCGACCGAAAGTCCTTCTCCATAGCATCTCCAAATTTCTCCCACACCCGCTGCTTTGCCTCTGACACGGCAGAAACTGCCGCCCTTCTAGTCCTTCGATACCCTGCAACTGTTTCCGGAGTCCTCCCGGATAACATAACCCGGAAGGACTCCTTCTTCAGTCGGACGGCTTCCCTGACCACCGGGGTCCACCACGGTGTTCGAGGGTTACCGCCCCTTGAGGCACCTAAGACCTTGAGACCACAGCTCATCACCGCAGCTTCTGCAATAGAGGTTTTGAACATCGCCCACTCAGGTTCAATGCCCCCAACCTCCACAGGGATGGCTGAAAAGCTCCGCCGGAGGTGTGAGTTAAAGATCCCCAGGACAGGGGCTTCCTCCAGACGTTCCCAGTTCACCCGCACTACCCGTTTGGGTTTCCCAGGTCTGTCCAGAGTCTTCCCCCACCCCTTGATCCAACTCACCACCAGATGGTGATCAGTCGACAGCTCCGTCCCTCTCTTCACCCGAGTGTCCAAAACATGCGGCCTCAGATCAGATGATACAATTACAAAATCGATCATTGACCTTTGGCCTAGGGTGCTCTGGTACCACGTGCACTTATGAGCATCCTTATGTTCGAACATGGTGTTTGTTATGGCCATTCCATGACTAGCACAGAAGTCCAACAAAAAACGACCGTTCGGGTTTAGATCAGGGAGGCCCTTCCTCCCAATCACGCCTCTCCAGGTGTCTCCATCGTTTCCCACGTGTGCGTTGAAGTCTCCCAGCAAGACTACGGAGTCCCCTACTGGAGCCCCCTGCAGGGCTCCATTCAGGGTCTCCAAGAAGGCCGAATACTCAGAACTACGGTTTGGGGCATAGGCACAAACAACAGTCAGTCAAGTTTGCTTCAATTGTACAAATTAATAAACATGCATTATATACACTATGAAAAGTAGTTGGTAGTTTGGTTGTTACTATATACAAGAAATACAATACACGACACATCATTTTGCAGTACTGCACTTAGGCTGCTGATGGACGTTAATTAAACTTTCTATTTTGAAGTCAACATGGATGAGCATGAAACAAATGAAGCTGTATAACAATATCTCCTAGGTCCTAGGACCTAGGCCAGGGGTCGGCATCCTTTACTATCTAAAGAGCCATTTTTCCCATCTTCCACCAAATAAGATTTGTCTGGAGCCACAAAACATGTTTGATAACACAGCTTATATATGTAATATATAGTTATACTATATTTGTTGCATTTATGAAATTACAGAAAGACCAAAAAAGAAACTGTTGCTATGTTTACCTGTTTCAACAAAGGAAAACACCAAACTTGAAGAGAAGGGAAAGATACACTGGCATGTTTAGGCCTACTTTGAAATAAATTAAACACAGTACTATGCAGAGCTATTTGAGTCCTCCCCATATTTGTTGAATAAAATAAAATGAATATAATTTAAAAATACACAAAACTATAAAAAAATACAAAATAAAAATGAAATAAATAAAAAAAGTAGTCCACTTTGAAATAAACAAAACGTATAGCTGCAGCCTAATATCTTAAAAAGAGTAAACTATTAACTACTAAAAAAATAGGCCAGTTAGTATTTAATTTTGTCCGTTTCAGTGTGTTTTCATCCAAATGGAGGTGGTGATCATTTCTTTGGCTTTTAAAAAATTCACAACAGCCTCACAAATGTCCCACAAAATGTCTTTCAACATTACATTTTCTGTTGTTTGCTCTTTTCTCGCCACATATCAAGCACACTGGTAAGCCAGCATTGTTGACAGGGAAAACAAATGTATCTGTCCACGCAGAATTAAAAATCTTTTTTTGGTTTTATCCATGGTTAGCATACCGGGTTAGGCGGGGGTCTGCAACTCAAGATAAGCCACCTGCAGAGAAAGGCACCGTGCCCGTAGACGCAGTAGAATGTGACGCATTTTTTAGTTGACAAAATATTAAAAAATATTTTATTTCAGTGTCACAATATCACCTCGAACTCCAAAATAAGAGGTATTCCCTTTGAAAGATTGTCCACTGTGCAACAAAAAATACATGTTCCATGTTTTTTTTTTTGTCAAAGCTACAGGGAGCCACTATAAAGGGGTTAAAGAGCTGCATGTGGCTCCTGAGCCGCAGGTTGCAGATCCCTGCCCTAAGCAGTTTGTAAACGTAAATTGCTGTTGAATTATTACGTTGAACCGAATACACTTCGACATAATACTCGTTTACAAGATTACATAGTTAATTGATTTGTAATTTACAACAAAGGTTACAGCTGTGAGGGCAAAGTGAGCTTTTTGGACGAGGCCTGGACCCACATTAAGCTGACGGTGACTGATGTGATATAATTTACTTACCGAATATATTCATTTGTGATATAATGATTTACTGAATGTAATTGTTAACTACAGAAAATAAGTGTTATGTACTGTATGTATGTATTTACAATGCTCATGCAATCTGTGTGAGTGAAAGCATGCTAGACGTACACTGAAGAAATACCAAGGAAGACATCTGCGCAAATAGGCATGCTGTGAAGTAGGATCGTCCTTAGCTGGGTATATCTTCTATGCTGTCATATCACATTAATAATTGCTTTTATATAAATAAAAAGTTTACTGGATTAATTTGAGGTAGAAACTCTGTCTCCAAATTAAGAACACGACACTGACACATATACTGAATAGGCTTATATTATGATATCATAATATTTTATGAGAAGCTGCAGCCATTAAACTAATGTGGTATCTTGGGGTTGAATATTTCACTCAGTGTGGCATCATATTATAAAGAAGAAAAGTGCGATATAATTAACTAATATATGTATCCTCTTGTGTAATAACTGACAAGTGCTCGTATTTACATAGCTAATGTGAAGAAATGTTAAGTACTATATATATTAAATAAAGCTCATACTTAGACTTGTAAGAAGCACTGTGATATTGTGAATGCGTAATATGAGAGCGCCCCTGACAAAGTCGTTCGAAGACCCCGTAGGATGTGACGTGATGACGTCAGACGTCAAAGACCAGAAATTATATATACACGGATGTAACCAGTTCTGTTGACCGGGGGAGAGAGGAGGCTTGTGAAACAGGATGGTCACCCAGCTGGGTAAATTTTCCATGCTTGTCTTATCATATTAATAAATACTTTGTTGAACAAGAAGTTTGTTAGATTGATTTGCTGTAGCCTCTACGTCTTCCAAATTGAACACTTACAAAAGCAAACTAATTAATTTAAATACACTACATGAGTCACGTCTTAGTTGTTTTTCAAGATATGTGGCTTTAGGTTTCTATTCCTGGGAAACAATAGTCAGGTGGGTGTGTTTAGACAAAACAAAAATGAAAACGTCTGACATTCACTTCGACTTCAGTGTGAACATATAAAGCTGCCTGCTCAGCATCATCTCATCATTGACAGCAAAGCAGGAGTTGGACTTATCTGACTTTGTACCAGCGAACCTAAAGGTGCATCAAGAGCAAAAACCAGACGAACTGTCTAATATTTAGAGAACTGCTGAGTCGAGGAAACAGCTGAATGATGAGATGAGAAACTGCTTCTGCATCTAAAGTAATGACAATCATTATGATGTATTTTCTATCTTATTATTATTGAGCCCCAGAGATCCAAAACCCTCACCTTTAGTCATGAGCTTTGGGTAGTGACCGAAAGATTGAGTTCACAGACAAAAGTAAATAAGCTGAAATAAGTTCCCTCAGTAGGGTAGCTGGGCTCAGCATAAGTCATAGGGTATGTGAGCAGAAACATACGGAGGGAAGGGCGCTTTCCTTCAGAGGTTTTCCGTCCAACTCTTGAAGACTCCGGGGTATACCCAGAACACGCTGAGGAGATTATTTATCTCATCTGGCTTGGGAACACCCTGGGGTCCCCCAGGAAGTGCTGGACATTTTGCAGGTGAGAGGGAATGAAAAAAGGATGAATGTTTTATTTTCCTTATGACTGTCTATTCAGTGCTTCTTACTCCATTCCTTCCTTCCCTCCTCCCTTTCTCCACATCAACAGTGGCTATGCACTCATTGTACACCTCAGAGCATATTATATTAACCTATTGATGATGTGTTTTAATAATTGTTATTTTTATTCTCCATCAGTGCTGCTCAGAGTCAAACAATACTGGTGTCCAAACTGGAGGCCCTGAAGTGCCACTTCACCTGGGATCTGGACACCAGCAGGTCCTTAATATTCCGTAGCAGGGAAAGGTTTGAGGATTTCTGCACCGACGACGGACACAGCTCGCTGGGTCACATTTACAACCTGCGGGGTTCATTGAATACACGTTGGGGTTCACTGAAGAAGCCCAGAGTTTCTTCAACAAGGCTACAGAGGCCTTCCGCCAGATGAGAAACGCAGATGAGGGTTCCTGGTTAGTGGTTAACTACGGGAACCTGGCTTGGCTGCACCACCACCTGAGAAACCCAGCAGAGAGTGAGGCTTACCTGACAAAGGTCGACACTCTGATGAAGAAAAATACCAATCTCCATCCCAGGACGAGCTCCACCCAGAGATCTACGCTGAAAAAGCCTGGACTCTGATAAGTTTTTGCACAGATAAAATGCAGCTGGCGAGCCATCAGGATGCAGCCGGACATGGTGGAGTGGAACACCAATCCATATCAAAGGGTTAATGTATGCTTCAGATCACATCAGCACAGACCTAGGGGCTGACATCTTGGAGAAAATGAGAATTGCCCGGCCAATACCCTAGATACCCGGACATGGGGTTATGATGGCTTTTCGGAACCAACAACTGTGTATTTTCCTGACCTGTTTGTGTGTCGCGGCTCACACGGTACAGCCTGTCCCTAATCACTGAAAAGTGGGGGTGTGTCAGTGCGGCGTTCTGGTTTAGTGGGGAGCCATCCACACTCACTACTTGCTCGAAAGCGTGACGGAGGGTCTCGTCTCGAGACTGCTCGAGGGGAAAGTCCTCCACCAGATGTAACTGCAGGGATGAAGCTGATGAAGCTCATCACAAGCCTCCTCCGGCCCCGCACTCCCCTCGTTGGCGTTTGCCACCTCCGTATCCCCATTGAACACTGCCGGGAGAGGAGTCTGGCGGCGCCACAACCCGGACCAACTGCCCCACCTCCATGACCGGACAGTCCCGCCACCACCCCTGCCCTGGCATCTGAGGAGCCCTCTGTGGTGCCAGGCGAACAGATGCGTAGGCTGGGTCCTGGGGGGGAGAAAAGAAAGGAAACTGGGGGTGAGTAGTCAGCTGTGCTCCAGCTGCACCGGAGGTGAAAACCGGGCCAACGAAAGGTGGCATATGGTAACGGCCAGCGGCCCCCGCTGAGGACCGGAAACTCCTTGAGGCATGAACGGGCCGGACCTGTGGGGGTGCTGTGGCCCGGTCTTCGTGCCCCAGACTCCGTCGGGGCAGGGAGAGGTGGTCCTCCACAAGGACGACGGCAGCTTCAATGTTGGCAGGGAGGTAGCACTGGACCCAGTTCGCTGAAGAGGCTGGCAGTCCGGCAATGAACTGCTCCAGTGCCTCATGCCCGACGACGTCCTCCGCAGAGTTGGTTCCCGGCTGGAGACAGCACCTGGCTGCGTCATCTTCTGCAGCCCAATCGGCAGTGGCCGAACCGGAGTGTTTCCTAGATCGCCCCTCTGGTGGCCGAGCACTGCAGCAGCTCCCACAGGAGGACACGATCCTCCCGCTGGCACGCCGTATTGTGGCAAGGGCTTTTCCCCTCCTCTGACCTGTCCCTATTAAAGGGTGGTAAAAGTTGAAGAACTCGGAGTTTGAATGTCGAATCAAAACAGCAATCCTCTAGTTCAATCGATATATTTATTAACGTGATGAGTCAAACATAGAAAATATTCTCAGCTGAGGAGACAATTCGCATCGCCGTTTCCACAGACTGCATGGCTCAAAAACCCCCATGTTGCTGTCTCACGGCTCCGCTCCAGTGTGTACAAAGAGTTGTAAAAGCATCGCATCTAACACATGGAGGAGGCGTTGACCTTCTCCTCATTGGTCCCCGTTGGTGCCAACACGCTCCTCCGTCAGCGGTCAGGAAGTGATGGTTTGTTGACCTGTTTTCTTAAAGGGGAAGTGCCCCTATTATGTTTGTAATACACTCGGTGCAGAAATTACATAATTGCGCAGAAACATATTCGTAGTGTAGATATATATATATATTGATTGAGGTAGACAAATACATATGATAGTCTTTCCAGAGTGGATTAATACAATTAGGATTAATTTACCTCACAATTCCCCCTTTACACACCATTTATGGTGTGTATAATCTCCAGTAAATATAAGGCACCAAGTAGTGTACAAATTCAGCATATGGTATACAAGAATACATTCTTAGTGCACTAGTTCTAAATTTTCTCTCCTTCCAGTTTGGAGAAAACTCGCATCTTTGGTTTTAATCACTCGGTCACTACATCACTTATACATTTTATTTCCACCCAAAATGCTCCAGCGTAAGACTCAAGGTTTAGACAATTTACAATTTACTTTCTCTTGCCTCGTAACATCAAGTAGGCGGAATTAGCGACCCAGCATCACTTGGCCACAGTTAGCTGGTCCTAATCTCTGAGGCCTTTCACAAAAACGTCTCCTTCTTTCACGTTTTTCCAACTTAAAACTACTTCACATACACTCCACGGTTCTCTTTGATTTCACAACCGTCCACCAGTCAGTTTGAACAGTTTTCACCTGTTCTACAAACTCCAATGCATTAGCTAAATATCAGCGCTAGCTTAGCCTCTTCTTAGGCCTGCTTGAGACACACTTTACTCACAACAATACAACAATACAACAAATCTTAACATTCTTATTTTACACTATGCTTGTCCAAAGGAGATGATATATAACGTCTCTGAGACTATGAGGCGATCGTCATCGGTGTCACGTAATTCAGGCTTATAATCAATATTCTCCTTTCGTTACAACACTAGCTTCTAATGCTAGGCTTCCCTTAAGTCTTGTAATTAAACTATACCTATCTGCCTTCTTTAGGACTTCTTTAACATTTAACTAACTAAGTTTTCTTAGCTACCTTCCTTAGGTGTTTTCGTATTAAACTAAATCAATGCAAGCTTATTGTAAGCTTTATCCAGTACCAGACCAGACACCCACCTTGGGCTTTCTTTGATTAAATATAAGCTCACCAAGAGCCCTAACCAGTACTACGCTGGAGCCCTCCAAAGGCTTTTATTGATTAAATATAAGCTCACCAAGAGCCCTAACCAGACCCATGCTGGAGCCCTCCAAAGGCTTTTATTGATTAAATATAAGCTCACCAAGAGCCCTAACCAGACCCTTGCTGGAGCCCTCCAAAGGCTTTTAATAAATACCGTTAAACACAATTAATATTTTCAATGCTTGCTCTTATCACATGTATTTCAGCATACAAGATTGCTTTTTATGGTTGAACAGCAGTTGTATTAGCTATGACCGTCGAACATTGTTGCTGGCATTCATTAATAAGTTTTCCTAATCTACCTGCAGTGAATATTTGATTTAACCAGTGTTCACTCTCACCTGATCTTGTGCACGTGCAATGAATACCAGACAACGATACTCGGCTGTCATTCTTCACTTCTCCTTTCGGGAGCCCACCCAGGGACGCCAATTAAAGGGTGGTAAAAGTTGAAGAACTTGGAGCTTGAATGTCGAATCAAAACAGCAATCCTCTAGTTCAATCGATATATTTATTAACGTGATAAGTCAAACATAGAAAATATTCTCAGCTGAGGACACAATTCGCATCGCCGTTTCCACAGACTGCATGGCTCAAAAACCCCCATGTTGCTGTCTCACCGCTCCGCTCCAGTGTGTACAAAGAGTTGTAAAAGCATCGCATCTAACACATGGAGGAGGCGTTGACCTTCTCCTCATTGGTCCCCGTTGGCGCCAACACGCTCCTCCGTCAGCAGTCAGGAAGTGATGGTTTGTTGACCTGTTTTCTTAAAGGGGAAGTGCCCCTATTATGTTTGTAATACACTCGGTGCAGAAATTACATAATTGCGCAGAAACATATTCGTAGTGTAGATATATATATATTGATTGTGGTAGACAAATACATATGATAGTCTTTCCAGAGTGGATTACTACAATTAGGATTAATTTACCTCACACTATTCAGGTGCCAGTGTAGCAATCCCTATCTACAGCCAGGTGATAAGTAGATAGGAGAGGAGACATGGGACAGGCTCACAGCTGTTTATTGGTACACTCAAACAAATGCATGTCTTATCAGGCGCTTTTTAGATAGCTCCGAGGTTGCTGACTCCGTCCAGCACCGTGTAATCCCGTGGATTTCTCTCGCTCTGGGTAATCCATGTCTGGGGCTCCAGGACTCAGCCTACTGGAAAATGAACAGAACCAGGCCATCACCATGCATTTTTTATGTGACTGATTACCTGATTCCGTTCAGCTCTCTGGCCTCCAGCTGGGACACTCCCGTCTCCCCCCAGCAGCCGGCGCCCTAACCACACCCCACTGCCACAAAGTAATTTTACATTTCTTTCTTTGATTTTAAACTATACGTTTTAATCTAAAGATTGCGTATGTTGGCACAATGACGATCCTTGCATACCTAAACTGTCATCCGGTTTTTAACAATACTATAAATGCGGAACAGAATTCTAGACAAATGTTACGGCAAGGTGAACAACGCTTATGTGAGTAGAGCCAAACCATTAAAGTAAACATTTGTACCAGTGAATAGAGTCTCTTAAAAGATGATTTCTCCCTACTCAGCAGAGCGTCATAATGTAGGTGCACGGTGCAGGGTGGTGATGGCCTAGTGCAGGGGTCGGCAACCTTTACCACTCAAAGAGCCATTTGGACCCGTTTCCCACAGTAAAGAAAACACTGGGGGCCACAAAACCCTTTTGACATTTAAAATGAAATAACACTGCATATAACGTTTTTTTTGTATGTATAAACAAACTATAATGTGTTGCATTTATGAAATCAATGAACGACTGCAGAGAAAACAAAATTACATTTCTGCATGCAACAAAACATTTTGAGCTCCGAAAAAAAGACGTTGACGTTGGGTTGAAGGTTACTTTCAAGTAAAATACTCAATGTCTATTTGAGTACTTCTTGTATTTATGAAAAAAAACGCTGAACTTAAATTATCCACCGTCAGCAAACCAAAAATGCCGTCCTCTCTCTGTGTGCCGTGATCCTTTTACTGGCGCGTGCAGTCAGCTGTCAACCTGTCTTTGACAGTCTTTGCAGAGAGGGGCATATCCTTGATTTTCTGCACAATTTCACTTTTGTTTTTAAAGTCCGTGAATAAATGTTCTGAAATCTTAATGAAAGATTCTTTTATATATTCTCCATCTGTGAACGGCTTCCCGTGCCTGACTATTTCCTGAGCGGCTACAAAACTCGCATATGTACTTGAATTTGCAGACTTCATCCACTTCTTGAAGTGATTTTTACTCAGATCAACCTTCCGCATCAGTTCCGAAACGGCTTTTTTTCTCTCATCTCCATCCGGATATTTTTGAGCAAAGGCTGCGTGTTTATTCTGGAAATGTCTTGCGACATTTGACTTTTTGTTGTTTCCTAGTTTCTCATTACATATTAAGCATACTGGTAAACCAGTCTCGTCAGCAGTGAAAGCAAATGAATCTGTCCATGTACCATTGAACGTTCTGTTTTCTTCAGACACTTTTCTCTTCTTAGAATTCTCCATAGTTGTCCTACCTGGGATTCGAAAAATTCAAGAAATCGCGCGCTGGCGGGTGTCGCACATTGGCGGTTGTGACGCATAGTAACAGCGTAACAGCGACATAACATTTTTTGACACGTTTTATTTAGATGTTACAAGATCACCATAATCTTCAAATTTAGAATTACATTTTAAAAACGAACAAACTAAAATAAAATACATTTTAATTAAATACTCATTAATTATTTTCAAAAGCCACAGGGAGCCGCATCAGAGAGATGAAAGAGCCGCATGCGGCTCCGGAGCCGCGGGTTGCCGACCCCTGGCCTAGTGGTCTAAGAGCGCCTGCTAAATGACCTGTGTCTCCAGGTAACCGCTGTCCCAGCTCATCATACTTTCACCAGGGTCGGCGCCATTGCATATGAAACAGACAGGCCACTAATTTTGACAAGAGGCCATTTTTCACACCTCACATTAAGCTGAGGGTAACTGACATTCTGTCAGTGTATACACATACTGAATAGGCTTATATTATGATATCATAACATTTTATGAGAAGCTGCAGCCATTAAAAAATGTGGCATCTTTGGGTTGAATATTTCACTCAGTGTGGCATCATATTCTAAAGAAGAAAAACAAACTAATTAATTAAAATAAACTTAGGAGAAAATATAATGACAAACTTTAATGAGTCATATCTTAATTGTTTTTCCAGATATGTGGCTTTAGGTTTCTATTGCTGGGAAACAATAGTCAGGCGGGCGTGTTTAGACAGAACAAAAATGCAAACGTATGACATTCACTTCGACTTCAGTGTGAACATATAAAGCTGCGTGCTCAACAACATCTCATCATTTTCAGCAAAGCAGGAATTAGACATATCTGACTTTGTACCAGCGAACCTAAAGGTGCATCAAGAGCAAAAACCAGACGAACTGCTGAGTCAAGGAAACAGCCGAATGATGAGGTGAGAAACTGCTTCTGCATTTCAAGTAATGACAATCATTCTGATGTACTTAATATCTTATTATTATTGAGCCCCAGAGATCCAAAATCCTCACCTTTAGTCATGAGCTTTGGGTAGTGACCGAAAGATTGAGTTCCCTTCATTAGTTTCCTCCTGTGTATTTGCCTTTCTCTCCCAGCTGTGTCTTGTTCCCTCATTTAGTGTCTGTGTGTATCAGAGTCAAACAACATTGGTGTCCAAACTGGAGGCCCTGCAGTGTCACTTCACCTGGGATCTGGACACCAGCAGGTCCAAACTTTTCCGTTGCAGGGAAAGGTTTGAGGATTTCTTCACCGAGGACGGACACAGCTGGCTGGGTCACATTTACAACCTGCGGGGGTTCATGGAATACAAGCTGGGGTTCACTGAAGAAGCCCAGAGTTTCTTCAACAAGGCTACAGAGGCCTTCCGTCAGATGAGAAACGCAGATGAGGGTCCCTGGTTAGTGGTGAATTACGGAAACCTGGCTTGGCTGCACCACCACCTGGGAGACCCAGCAGAGAGTGAGGCTTACCTGACAAAGGTTGACGCCCTGATGAATGAATACCAATATCTCAGGACGAGCTCCACCCAGAGATCTACGCTGAAAAAGCCTGGACTTTCATAAGGTTTAGGACAGATAAAATGCTGCTGGCTGCAGATTACTTCCAGAGAGCCATTAGGATGCAGCCGGTCATGGTGGAGTGGCACACCTACCATGTCAAAGGGTTAATGTTTGCTTCAAAGCACAGCAGCACAATGCTGGGGGCTGACATCTTGGAGAAAATGAGAATCGCCAAAGAACAGGATCCAGAGAACTTGTACTTTGCTGTTCACTACCTTGAGCATTGTGCTAAGAAAGGAGAAATAATTGAAGATGAAGCATGTAAGCTAGCCAGGGAGGTTTTGAGAAATCCTATCAGCAGCTACAGTGGTATTAAACCATTACTTAGGGTTTACAGAAACTATGTATCTGTTGATGAGGCCATTGACTTGGCAGAGGAGGTTCTGAAAAACCATCCAGATGAGCGTTATCTGATGAGATGTGCTGCACTCTGCTACAAATGGAAGATATTTTTCAGTGACAGTCCCCCAAAACAAAGCATGGTAGACAGAGCAATCAGTCTCCATGAAGAGGTGATTTCACTTTACCCTCATTCTTCCCTTGGGAAGAAAATAGACCTTGCAAATATATATTCCAAATCAACTAACGGCAAGGTTAAAATAGATCTTGCACATATATATGTAAAGTCAACTAATGGCCCAGCTAAAGCTGAGCAGATATACCAGGAGCTGCTAAAAAGTGATCTTGATCAGGCAGGCAAACAGATGCTTTACAACAACTACGCAAAATATTTAAACTTCCAAGTACAGGATCGCACCAGCTCACTAAGATATCACATGAAGGCGGCAGAGATACCGCAACAATCCATCTTTCGTGAGAAAAGCATCAAAGTTCTAAAGAACATAAGAGACAAAGGCAAGGACAGAATGTGTCGCGAAATACAGACGTTTCTGGAAAACCTGCAAGAGCCATAATGTTTTTAACAGCACTGGTTCTGAATCCAGAACAAATATAGGTATTGCATTACCTGAAAATAATCAGTAAATTAATCAAGCTTTGTCTTTTAAACGCAGGTTTCAACACGTGTCTGCACTTTAGTAGTTAATGGAAGACAGATGTTAGATATTGTCACAATATCTAAAAGATTATTTGTAAAATTGTTTATATAGCCTGTTTTGGTGGTTACTATATACAAGAAACTTAAATACATCTGGGGCATCTGTGTTTTTATCACTGATAAGTGGTGCAGACAACACAGTACGACTCAACTTCACCTTTTCGAACTTAAGGTGTGTTTTTTATTATAGGGAACTTCAATTATTGCAAACTTAAACTGTCACCCGGTTTTCAATAAAACTATAAATGCGGGACAAAATTCTAGACAAATATTGTATAATTAATATTAGCATCCTCTCCGGGAACCATTACCTTACCGTGGTGGAGAGGTTTTATGTGTCCCTATGAACCTGAGAGCTGTGTTGTCTGCAGCCTGGTGTCCCTGGTAGGGTCTCCCAAGTCAAATTGGTCTCAGGCAAGGGGCCGGACTAAGAATGGTTCAAAACAACCGCATGATACAGAGGGAAAGAGAAGGAGAGACCGTGCCTGGAGGAAGCCCGGGGCCCCCGTCTGGAGCCAGGCCCAGAGGTAGGGCCCGACAGCGAGTGGCCGGGATTGTTATGGAGCCCGGTCGGGCACAGCCCAATGAAGCTACGTGATGCCTCCCATCCATCCATCCATCCATCCTGTGGGCCCACCACTCATGGGATAAACTGCTGGTGTCGGGTGCGCTGTCACACGGGTGGCAGTGATGATCAGGGACCTCGACGGACCAGACCCGGGCAGCAGAGGCTGGCTCTGGGTACGTGGAACGTTACCTCTCTGTGGGGGAAGAAGCCAGAACTAGTGCGGGAGGTGGAGCGCTACCAGTTGGATCTGGTGGGGCTTACCTCTACGCACAGTCTTGGCTCTGGAACCGTACTCCTGGATAGGGGTTGGACTCTATTCTTCTCCAGAGTTGCCCAAGGTGTGAGGTGTCGGGCGGTGTGGGGATACTCATAAGTCCCTGGCTGAGCGCCACTACATTGCAGTTCACCCCGGTGGACAAGAGGGTCCCCTCCTTACGCCTTAAGGTTATGGGGGGACAACTCTGACTATTGTTTTTGCCTATGCCCCAAACAGCAGTTCAGAGTATTCGGCCTTCTTGGAGCCCTTAATGGAGCCCTGCAGGGAGCTCCAGTAGGGTACTCCGAAGTCTTGCTGGGAGACTTCAACGCGCACGTAGGAAACGATGGAGACACCTGGAGAGGCGTGGTTGGGAGGAACGGCCTCCCTGATCTAAACCTGAACGGCCGTTTGTTGTTGGACTTCTGTGATAGTCATGGAATGGCCATAAGAAACACCATGTTCGAACATAAGGATACTCATAAGTGTATGTGGTACCAGAGCACCCTAGGCCAAAGGTCAATGATCGATTTTGTGATCGTATCATCTGATCTAAGGCCGCATGTTTTGGACACTTTGGTGAAGTGAGGGGCGGAGCTGTCAACTGATCACCATCTGGTGGTGAGTTGGATCAAGGGGTGGGGGAAGACTCTGGACAGACCTGGTAAACCCAAACGGGTAGTGTAGGTGAACTGGCAACGTCTGGAGGAAGCCCCTGTCCGGGAGATCTTCAACTCACACCACCGGCGGAGCTTTTCAGACATCTCTGTGGAGGTTGGGGGCATTGAACCTGAGTGGGCAATGTTCAAAACGTCTATTGCTGAAGCTGCGGTGAGCAGCTGTGGTCTCAAGGTCTTAGGTGCCTCAAGGGGCGGTAACCCTCAAACACCATGGTGGACATCCATTATCCGGGAGGACTCCGGAAACAGTTGCAGGGTACCGACGGACTCGAAGCGGGTGTGGGAGAGGCTATGGAGAAGGACTTTCGGTCGGCACCAAGGTGCTTCTGGAAAACCGTCCATCACCTCAGTAGGGGGAAGCGGGGAACCATCCAAGCTGTGCACAGCAAGGGTGGGACCCTGCTGACTTCGACTGAGAAGGTTATCGGGCGGTGGAAGGAGCACTTTGAGGAACTCTTGAATCCGACTAACATGCCCTCTATGGTAGAGGCAGAGCTGGAAGCTGATGGGGGACCATCGTCAATCTTCCTGTTGGAGGTCAGTGAGGTAGTCAAACAACTCCACAGTGGCAAAGCCACAGGGGTTGATGAGATCCGTCCAGAAATGCTGAAAGCTTTGGGTGTTGAGGGGCTGTCTTGGTTGACACGCCTCGTCAACATTGTGTGAAAGTCTGGGACAGTGCCTAGGTGGTGGCAGACCGGGGTGGTGGATCCCTTATTCAAAAAGGGGGACCAGAGAGTGTGTGCCAACTACAGAGGTATCACACTTCTCAGCCTCCCTGGTAAAGTTCGGTGGCCACAGGATCTCATCGCTGCTCTTTTCAGATGATGTGGTCCTGATGGTGTCATCGGTCTGTGACCTTCAGCAGTCCCTGGATCGGTTCGCAGCCGAGTGTTAAGCGGTTGGGATGAGTATCAGCACCTCAAAATCTGAGGCCATGGCTCTCAGTAGGAAACCGGTGGATTGCCTACTAGTATGGCAGGGATAATTGGGTATATAATAGTTATTTATAGTAAAGGTCAATAATTATTTATGGCCTTTTTAGCAATAAATATTATAATATCTCCAAATGCACAGCTTGTGAACGCCTGGTGTTATTCTTATAAAAACCTGTCTAATATGTTTAAGTCTTTATCCCTTTTATCTGAAATTTGAAGGTGAACTTCATAACACAACAAACTTCAGGTGGAGTGTATTTTCTTCAAATTCAGTATATTCAGACCACTATTACTCAGTGCCAGAAGCACTTGGAGCGATTAATGTTGTGAAAGTTTTCCTGCTTTACTCTGGAGAGATGTATATAAAATCAAATACATGGTGATAGAGACAGAGTTATCTTTGTGCATTTATTTGTGGCCACAAAATGGCACCAGTTTCACAGAATACAGCGTAGTCTATGGAAGGGCACAGGTTGGAAGAAGACACATAGGCATTTTATACAATTTGGTTTGGAGACGAGGTGATGAAAAAACACAGGGGGCCGGGCCAAACTGCCCTTTGATGCTTGTATGGTAATAGTTATGTAAACAGAGTATTGAGTGATACACTCAATATTCTGTCTCAGTATGTTAAACAGTTTGATCAGGATTTGGGTGTGTCCTGTCTTTTGTTTTGATCAGGATTTGAAACATTTGGGTGTGTCCTGTCTTTTGTTAGTTCAGTATCAGTCTAATCAGGATGCGTCTGTCTTGTATTAACATGACCGGCACTCCTATGTTAGCATCAAATGGCAGTTGGCTTGTTTAACATAGGAAACTTATATAATTAAAACAGAATACATTTAAATTGCTATTACATTAATCAATGTTTTACAAGAATAATAAGAGAGTTATCTTTTTAATGAGACCAAAATCATGCATCTGGTGCAAATGGTTGAAGAGCAGCTTATAATATACTTTGGGTATGTCGTTTGTAGGTATTTTTGTATTTTCGAGTAAAGTCCCCCACCCCTTAAGAGGTTAAAGAAACCCTCACTCGACCCCTCTGAAGTGAACAACTACAGACCTGCCTCTCTTCTTTCTTTTCTTTCCAAAACACTTGAGCGTGCAGTCTTTAATCAACTCTTGTCTTACCTTCACCAGAACAACCTTCTCGATCCGCACCAATCTGGTTTCAAGGCAGGCCACTCAACTGAGACTACCCTCCTCGCTGTCACTGAGGAACATCATGCTGCTAGAGCAGCCTCCCTCTCCTCTGTTGTCATCATTCTGGACCTTTCTGCTGCATTTGACACAGTGAAGCACCAGATCCTCCTCTACACCCTCCAAGAACTGGGAGTCTCAGGCTCTACTCTCTCCCTGCTCGAATCCTACCTAAAGGACGGCACCTACAGGGTAACTTGGAGAGGGGCTATGTCGTACCCCTGTCAACCCACCACCGGGGAACCTCAGGGCTCCATCCTGGGTCCTCTCCTCTTTTCTCTGTACACCAACTCAATTGGCTCTGTCATTCACTCTCACGGCTTCATCTACCACAGCTATGCAGATGACACTCAACAGATTCTGTCTTTTCCCAGATCTGAAACCCAGGTGGAGGCACGGATCTCGGCTTGTCTGGCTGATATCTCTGTATGGATGGTGTTGTGGAAGTTTTCCTGCTTTACTCTGGAGAGATGTAGATACAATCAAATAAATGGTGATAGAGACAGAGTTGTCTTTGTGCATTTATTTGTGCAGCAATGATGAGTAATGGCGTCAATATCCAGGCTGCCCATGCTTCCCATCCGCCCCCAGTGAGCCAGAACCACCAGTCCCAGCCAGAGCTAAGGGGGACGTCCTCGGCTTTCATGTCAGCTAAGAGGGCGTTGAGATGAGATATGGTTGCAGACATGTTTTGGGATGCATCGGGTATGTAGGTACAGCATGAATCACCTATAACGTGGCACAGACCTCCCTTGGAGGCAAACACGAGGTCAAGGGCGAGTTGGTGCTGCAGCAACATGTTTCTGGAGGCTGCCATGTAAGGGGTTAGAGCCGTGAAACCAGAGATCACGATGGTGGTCAGATTTTCTACCGAGGCATGGAGTTTATCTATGTTGTGAGCATTGTTAACTGCACCCCACCATGGGAAAATTCCAATTATGAACTTTGCCCCTGGGCTAATCACCTCTCTTTTCTGAGCATGGTGACTGGGGTGTCTGAACTCAGGGTAGTGATGGGTAGTATACATCAGGGTATCTAGAATGGTGATGGTTGGAGTTAAATCAACCATAGCACAGGTTCCTGTCCAGACGGGGGACAGGACTTGGTACAGGGAATCACCGCAGAGCCACACATAGGCCTGTAAGCTTCCTGCTCCAGAATCACTTGGCCAATAGACATTCCTAGATAGATTGGAGGACAATTTTGATAGGTTAATTCTGTTTGGAATATTTGGCTCTACACAGGTTGATTTGTTATACTCTCTTTCGCCGCAGGTGGAATTGAGGATTATTTTACATAAATGGTCTGGTATCTCTCCGACGAAAAACTTGGATGGGGCAAAGTTATTAGGGACATGATATCTTCTTATGCAAACGGTATGATGGACAGTATTGAGGTGACTAGAATGCACTCTGGAGAGTGGTCTGAAAGTATTGAACGAGTTTACCATTACAGTGGAGGCATTAGTGGAACGGATTTTTGCCTTTTGAAGGTAGTTACATGCGGTTGGGATATCCATGGAGTTAATCTTGTACCATGAATCTCGAGCTTTGTGACCGGGACGAGTAGATATTGGGTTAGTTAAGGCTATCAGAGCACAGATAACTTCAGTCTTGGATAATGATCTGGGTCTGATCGGGAGTGCCATAGAGGAATCTTGAGGGAACAATGTACACGCATAGCATGACGTGTTCTGGCCTGCAGCATGTAAAAAATAATTTATCACGTGCCACCATGAGTTTGTCCCTAGATTCATATTGGATACCCAGGCATCTGGATCAGGGTCGTTGTGAGGATTTGGAGTGCGTTGCAAAAGAGTGGAAGTCCCTATAGATTGTAATACTGTGGTGGTGGGTACAGAGGGTGATTTTGTTTTAGGTATAATGTCTATATAGAAGGTGCCGCAAGGATCAGTGCCAGACACATAAGCGCAGATGACGTAATAGCCTTTATCCTTTTTGTGAGCATCGCGGAGCTGTAATAAAACAGCTGTCCCTGTGGAGCTGATTTTTGTAATGGATAGGCGTCCCTTAATGTCTGTTTTATCGTCCCATAGAGTGTACCCCCAGTCTTCATGTGATGTAGTCCAGAGGACATGAGCCCACCCTCCTGAACAATGAGTGGCGGTGTAGCCACCATTTTCGACATATCAGATGTACATATCGGCCCATCCAAGCTTCTTTGGATCTAAACCTGTCATGTACGCACATGGGTCTAATTTCACAGTACTAGTGGAGCCTTTCTGCAGGGTAATATTCTTTTCCCCTCGTTTCACCAATCCGTCTTCCCATCTACTCCTACCCTCTTCGCCAATGTATCGTTTATGCCTATGGATAGTCTCTGTGGTGTCTATTATTTTTTAATATCTCCTTCTTTGGAAGGATGAACTAGCCATGGTCCTAGGACGAGAAATGTGGGGACCAATAACGTTGCGACGCTGATGATACAATAGACTATTGTTCTTTTTTCCTTTAGACAAAACCTCCAAACACGGCTACCTTTTTCTTGAATTTTGGTAAGGGTGATCATTTCGCTCTAGTGGATTTTCTCCCAATGCTACTGTAGCCAAATCCCCAAACAATGCCTAAACAAATGAGAAAAACACAATTTGCCCAGAAAAATATAAACAGTAGCTAAGTATGGTGTGTGTGTGTGGTGTGGTGCTGGTGGTAGTTTGGCACACTACTTGTCGTCGTCTGTTTCTTTGTTCTTTTCCTGATTCGTTGTTTAAGGCTTTGCAGTGGCTTGCATGGACCCAAGTAGCTCTTTCTGCAACCTTTATTGCCGTCTGGGTGACGAGGAGGATAAGGTATGGACCCTGCCAATGACTGGTTTTCCAGCTCTTTCTGCGGAAGTCCTTGATCAGCACCGTGTCTCCGGGCTGGAGGCTGTGCAGGGGTCCGTCTGCAGGTGTTGGTAGGGCTGCTACAACCTGGCGGCGGATATCTGCTAAATTGGATGAGAGGTTAATACAATAGCTCAACATAGCATCCTCACACAGAGTCGTGGAGGGGAGAGGCATCCCTGGTGCCGTCAATCCAATCTGAGGAGGAGCACCAAACAATATCTCAAATGGGCTCAGCTGACTTCTTGTTCTTTTCCTCATTCTCATGTACATCAACACTATAGGCAGAGCTTGTGTCCAGGACATCTTTGTGTCAGCGCAACATTTGGCTAGTTTATTTTTGATTGTGCCATTTTCTCTTTCTACAGCGCCTCCACTTTGAGGGTGATATGAGCAATGTTTCCTAATGTCCATGCCAAGGTATTCATTGATTTGGGCTATTGCTTCGTTTGCAAAATGTGAGCCGTTATCGCTTGATAGTTTCTTTGGCAGGCCCCATCTTGGGATAATCTCTCTTAGTAGTATTTTTGCTACTGCCCCTGCTGTTTGTGCTTTTACAGGAAATGCTTCAACCCATTTTGACCACATATCTACTACATAGTAGTACACTGCCTAGTACTAGGCAGTGTTTCTTTCCTTCTTATGGAGAGAGTTCTATAAAATCAAGCATCATATGCTCAAATGGACCACCGGGGAGTGGGTGTGCACCTGCCCCTTGAACTTTTACAGGTTTACCAGAATTTTGGGATATGCAAATTAAACATGCTTCACAATGTTTTTGAGCCACAACTGGGAAACCCCTTGTGTACCAGTGTGTATTAATAGCACTTACCATCCCCCCTTTTGACACATGGTCTAACCCATGTGTCAATTTAGCAAAGTGGGGAAAGAAATGGCGAGGTAAACAGGAATTGGAGTTAGGACCAATCCATATTTTAACAGAGGGGTCAAAATGAGCTCCAGTCGAGATCCAGGAGGAGCGTTCAGCTTGTGGGGCCAGTGTTTGCATAGCTGTGAGGGAGGACATGTTATCAATGTAGGAGGGAACTGGAATGGAGGGACATGTGTAAGTGGTCTTAGTAGGGGAGCGTGCTGCAGTCTTTGCTGCAGAGTCAGCAGATGCATTCCCCCGAGACACCAGGTCAGTGTTGCTGGTGTGAGCTGTGCATTTACAAACAGAGATCTGAGAGGGGAGTAGAATGGCTTCTAACAGATTAGAAACCAACACGTGGTTGAGGACATGTTTACCGTCAGATTTGAGGAAAGATCTACACTTCCAAATAGCGCCAAAATCATGGACAACCCCAAAAGCATATCTAGAATCTGTGTATTTACGGATTTCCCTTTTGCTAGAGAGCATGCTTCAGTTATGGCCATAAGCTCAGATGCCTGTGCTGAGAGGTGACATGGGAGAGGGCCAGAACAGAGTACAGCAGAGTCTGAAACAACAGAGAAACCAACACGATTAGAACCATCTGGGTCACAAGATGCGGACCCATCAACATACAGAACGAGATCAGGATTAGTCAAAGGTATGTCTTTAAGGTCAGGTCGTGGTGTGCACACAATGAGTAATTCGGCAACACAGTCGTGTTCGTCACCGTCATCAGGTAAGGGCATAAGAGATGCAGGATTGAGAGTAGTATAACGTTTGACTACAACATTTGGCATGTCCAAAAGGCATGTGTGATATCTTAAATAGCGAGCAGCAGAGAGGTGTGAAGTTCTTTGTTCACACAAGATGAGAGACACAGCATGAGGCACCAAAAGAGTCAATGGAGCATAGCCGACAATGTCACGTGAGGAAGTGAGTGCTTTCTCAGCAGCAGCTACAGCACGAAGACATGTAGGGAGACCTGCAGCCACAGCGTCTAATTTGGAGGAGAAATAGGCAACAGGCCTCTGTTTTCCCCCATGATCCTGCAACAACACCGAAGTCATACAGCCATTACTAATTACATAATTACATAATCACAGGATCAGCGGAGCGAATTAAACCTACATCATATGTATGAGCTGCCCATAATGTTCTTGGAACATCTGACAAAGCCAGTGGGAGATCAGAAACATGTGCAAAGTATGTACCTTGTGTGGGAGGCACTCCTGGAGTGTCTTCAGAATCGATGCATATTACAGAGCGGAGTGTGTGTGCTGTACAGTGGATGTCATTTTTATAGACGTCTTTAGAGGGAGAGTACATAATAAATGATGTGTGTGTGGGTTGCCAGTCATCAGCTGACTCCCAATCTTTAACAAGAGGGCCCAAATCTTGCCATTTGTCTGCCGGAGCTTTTGCTAGAGAGACATGTGGCACCGCCCCTGACACTTGATACAACGCTGATTGGCGTAACAGAAATAGCGCTGCGCAGCGAGCTCCAATACATAGTCTTCAACATTATCTCATCATTAATGTCATCCATAAGAAAATCCTGCTGAAAACATTGAGATGCACCTCCCTCAGCCACATGAACAGTACAATGCAAATGATCATTAGGCATAAATACAGCATTGGAAAGAACCCGCTGATGGGTCAAATGTATCAGTTTTTCTGATACAGGAAAATTTAGGAGCCAAAGATACACAAATGATGTATCAGGTTGCCATAATGCAGTGTTGAGCATTATGGGAGATGAACGTCTGACTTCTAAACCTTCATCGGTGGAGATGAGGTTGAGACCAAACTGTAATATCAAATCTCTTCCCATCAAATTTATGGGACAGACTGATGATAATAGAAAACTGTGTTTAACAGATAAGGGAAAAGGGTGGCTGTTATCACCTATATCTGTGCATTTTACTGGCATGGAGAATCTTTCTTTAACAGTAAAACCCGCAGCTCCAATAGAATGGATGTATCTGCCACTCAACTTGCAGTCAGGCAGATCACTAATTTTAACAACAGAGTGAGTGGCACCTGAATCAACCAAAAATACAATCTTTTTACCTAGGATGTCCAAAGACAGAGTGGGGAACTTCTCATACGAATTCTTAGCATTGTATTTTACATATGTGCCCACTGGTTTCATAACTTCTCCCTGCAGCTGTTCAATAGCATTGACAATTTGTGTGTATGTGTGTGTTTCACTTCCCTGTTCTGTAGCTTCGGGCGGCGCGTGTTCCTCTCCTGTCAGGCTGTGTTCACCGACCTCTCCAATGTCTGTCTGGCGTCAGTTTCCAGCTGTGTAGTCCTGACTGAATTCCTGTTGTTCGCGTCCCTGTTGTTGGTTGCGTCTTTCTGGACAATCTTTGACCCAGTGATCTTGTTTGTTGCAGATGAAACAAGCACCGTTATTCTGTGGAGGCCCTCCACGTCCTCGTCCTCTGCCTCGAAATCCTCCTCTGCCTCGTTGGAAACCTCGTCCACGGGCTCCTTGTGAGTCCTTGTGAGACCAGGCTGTCAGAGTGGAGAGCATGCAGAGTTGAGCTTTATTTTTAGTGTCTTTTCTTTGCATTTCAGAGTGTTCTTTAGCTGCTGTAAGACGTTTTTCAGCGTGAATGGCATGACGGCGAACTTCGTCGAGTCTGGCTCCTTCATACACGGCAACACATGTTTCAACAACAGAGGCACTAATGTCTGGGCATAGGCCACGGAGGAAAGTGTTGATGAGATGGGTTTCCCATGCTCCTGGAGTAGCACCCATGTTATTTGGATCGGGGCGGTTGATGCCGCTGTTTTCGTTAAACACCTTCTCCAGGCGATGGAGGAAATCAACAACCGATTCTGTGACATCTTGGCTGCATGCAGAGATCTTTGTCATGTTGACTTTGGTAGGAAAGGAGGTGCAAATTTTTTCACAGAGGGCCGTAACAGCGATGGCGTAGTTGTTGTTGTCTGCGTCCGTCCACATAGGGTTAGCCAGGCGGCTATCACCGGCCACCTCGTTATGCCATTTGGAGGCGTTGGTAGCCCCACAGCGTACAATTAGTAATTTTTGTAATTCAGCCATAGTGGGCATAAATGTCTGACAGAATATCAAAAGTTCAACAGCAAATTTCTTACTGCTTTCTTCAATGTTGGGGAGGTGATCTTTGATTACAGCCTTCATTTCTTCCACGGTCCATGGGCGGAAAACAAGAACGGCACCTAGGTGTCCCTGTACTTCGATCATGGGGAGATTCATGGTTGTTTGGTTGTGTAGGTCTTTACTCTGGGATCGAAGATAGTATTTGTATTTTTCATGTTCTTCGTTGGCCTCTGCTCTGAATTTTTGACGGAGCTCTTCTTCGTCGGTGAGGTTTATTCGGGCCAAGGCTTCGCTTAGGATGGTGATCTTTCTGTCATTACTGTTCACTGGTAGCGGCAGGATACGATGTTCTCCTTCCACTTCTTGTGGTGTAGCGGCAGCCTGTGGTTGTGGTCCTGGTGGAGGAGTAGTAGTAGTGCAGATAGCACAGTTGGGAGAGGTGGGAACGGACAGCCATCCAAGAGGGAATTACGCCGGCCTTTTACAGAGGGATACAAAGAAGCCGTGACAGTGTGTATGTTAAATGGGTTATGCGGATTGGGACTGAGAGGGACATATGGTGGTGGAAGCGCAGGGGTGGGGTAGGACATATGATCAAACATCGGACTTTTTTCATCTTTTTTCTCTTTCTTATCTTCTACATTTATTTTCTTTAAAGCAGCAGCTAAATGCCGTCTTTCCCTACACTCGGCTTCATCCACCCAGTACTTCAAATACTTTCTGTGACATTCTATCATTTCTAAATCCTTAACTTTAATTTTCTTTTTCTTTCTAATACCATCTTCTCCTTCTTGCAACTTCTCTTTTAAGTCGCTTATTTTTAATTTGCTTAAAGAACCTCCCTTCGGAAAACCGAACATTTCCGTCCAAATTGATAAATTTAACAAACTGTCTTCACCATATTTCTTCCTCATGACATTTACGATCGGACGCTCAGGAGTTCTAACTCCCTACACTGTTTAGCACCCATACTAAACTCTCAGGAGATTCTAACTCCTTACTTCTCAGGAGATTCTAACTCCCTACCTCAGGAGATTCTTACTCCCTACTTCTCAGGAGATTCTAACTCCCTACCTCAGGAGATTCTAACTCCCTACTATTCGTCCATCGACGATTATAGTCTTTCACAAAATGTCATGAGGTTTGCTTAATATTTAAAAAAATGGAAATATAACATCTCACCGAGTTTATGGAGGAATTTTAGTTTGTTGGATCATGCGTAGTTAAGTCAGTTCCAGTCAGGCGCTGATCCTCTCTTCCCTTAATTTTGATGTCGAGGTAGAGGAGAATTTCAAGAATTCTGGCGCGACCACCAGCGTCCTGCTGTTCCAGACGAAACTTGCGATGATCCCACTTCTGACACCAAGTTGTTGTGGAAGTTTTCCTGCTTTACTCTGGAGAGATGTATATAAAATCAAATAAATGGTGATAGAGACAGAGTTGTCTTTATGCATTTATTTGTGGCCACAAATGGCACCAGTTTCACAGAATACAGCGTAGTTTATGGAAGGGCACAGGTTGGAAGAAGACACATAGGCATTTTATACAATTTGGTTTGGAGACGAGGTGATGAAAAACCACAGGGGGCCGAGCCAAACTGCACTTTGATGCTTGTAAGGTAATAGTTATGTAAACAGAATATTGGGTGATACACTCAATATTCTGTCTCAGTATGTTAAACAGTTTGATCAGGATTTGGGTGTGTCCTGTCTTTTGTTAGTTAATCAGTTTGAAACATTTGGCTGTGTCCTGTCTTTTGTTAGTTAATCAGTCTAATCAGGATGCGTCTGTCTTGTATTAACATGAAATGGCAGTTGGCCCTGGTTTGATTTGACCGGCACTCCTATGTTAGCATCAAATGGCAGTTGGCTTGTTTAACATAGGAAACTTATATAATTAAAACAGTAGACATTTAAATTGCTATTACATTGGCCGCACATCACTTGAAACTCAACCTTGACAAGGCTGAGCTCCTTTTCCTTCAGGGAAAGGGCTCTCCCGTCCAAGACCTTACCATCAACATCGGCACCTCTGTTGTTTCCCCGACTCAGACTGCAAGGAATCTGGGTGTGACTGTCCTTCGGTGCCAACATCGCTGCAACAACCTGCTCCTGCAGACACACTTTGTACAACATCAGGAGGATACGTCCTCTCCTGACTCAGAAGGCGACGCAGGTTCTTGTCCAGGCTCTTGTCATCTCACGCATTGACTACTGCAACTCCCTCCTCGCTGGACTGCCTGCATGTGCCATTCGACCTCTATAGCTCATCCAGAATGCAGCAGCCCAACTGGTCTTCAATCTACCCAAGTTCTCCCACACTACACCGCTTCTCCGCTCCCTTCACTGGCTACCAGTGGCGAACCGAATCTGCTTCAAGACTCTGGTGCTGGCCTACCGTGCTGTGAATGGATCAGTGCCTTCCTACATCCAGGCCATGGTCGAACCATACACCCCAGCACATTCACTTCGCTCTGCATCGGCCAAACGGCTCGTCACTTCCTCACTGCGAGTGGGACCCAGTTTCCCCTCAAATTTAGATTTAGAGTTCATCATAGCACAGAGACGGCACTGGTAAAAGTTACCAATGACCTTCTATTGGCATCAGACAAAGGACTTGTCTCTGTTCTTATCTTGTTAGACCTCAGTGCTGCTTTTAACACTGTTGATCATGACATTCTACTACAGAGACTGGAACATGGTGTTGCATTAATTTGGCCTCCAGCACTACCGTAAGGAATCTTGGCGTTATCTTTGATCAGGATCTGTCTTTTAACTCCCACAAACAAATCTCAAGGACTGCCTTCTTTCATCTACGTAACATTGCAAAATAAGACACATCCTGTCTCAAAATGATGCAGAAAAACTAGTCCATGCATTTGTTACTTCAAGGCTGGATTACTGCAACTCATTGTTATCAGGTTGTCCCATCAAAGTCGCTTAAGACGCTTCAGTTGATCCAAAATGCAGCGGCACGTGTATTGATAAGAACTAGGAAATGGAATCATATTACTCCTGTATTAGCTGCTCTGCACTGGCTCCCGGTAAAATACAGAATAGAATTCAAAATCCTTCTCCTGACTTACAAAGCAATTAATGGTCAGGCTCCAGCATATCTTAAAGATCTCATAGTACCTTATAAACCAACTAGAGCATTGCACTCCCAGACTGCACGGTAACACAACATATTTTCTGTCAAATGTTGTATCTCTACTATGTTGTTTATCCTGTACATACGACATCTATTGCACGTCTGTCCATCCTGGGAGAGGGATCCCTTCTCAGTTGCTCTCCCTGAGGTTTCTTCCATTTTTCCGCCTTTAATTATGGGGTTTATTTTAGGAGGTTTTTCCTTGTGCGATACGAGGGTCTAAGGACAGAGGGTGTCGTATCCTGTACAGTCTGTAAAGCATACTGAGACAAATGTATAATTTGTGATATTGGGCTATATAAATACATTTGATTTGATTTGATTTGGAACAAAACCCACCTGTTTGCTATCCTGGCTCCAAAATGGTGGAACGACCTCCCCATTGATGTCAGAACAGCAGATAGTCCTCCCACCTTCCGTCGCAGACTGAAAACTCATCTGTTTTGTCTACAGCTTGGCAAATTAAGAAAAAAAGTTATTTGTATGATGCACTTATATTGGTTTGGCTTGTTTGTAGCTAATAGTTGAATTTGTATTATTTTGTTTCTGTATGTTGCACTTGGCTTAGTTTGACTTGTGGCTTATTTGAAGCTATTGTTCTGCACTTAAAAGATTGTACCTATTTGAAGCTAATGTACTTGCAAGATTATTGCTGTTCGGAGTTGTATCCTTATGATTGTTTGAACTTTTTGTAAGTCGCTTTGGACAAAAGCGTCAGCTAAACGAACTGTAATGTAATATAATAGCACACTTCAGAGCATATTACATTAACTTACTGATGATGTGTTTTAAAAATTCTATTTTTATTCTCCATCAGAGCTGCTCAGATTCAAACAACACTGGCATCCAAACTGGAGGCCCTGCAGTGCCACTTCATCTGGGATGTGGACACCAGCGGGTCCAAACTTTCCGTTTAAGGGAAAGGTTTGAGGATTTCGCCACCGAGGACGGACACAGCTGGCTGGGTCACATTTACAACCTGCGTGGGTTCATTGAATACAAGCTGGGGTTCACTGAAGAAGCCCAGAGTTTCTTCAACAAGGCTACAGAGGCCTTCCGCCAGATGAGAAACGCAGATGAGGATCCCTAGTTAGTGGTGAACAACAGGAACCAGGCTTGGCTGCACCACCACCTGGGAGACCCAGCAGAGCAGTAAGCTTTGTTTTGTGATAGACAAAACTCTTTGATCGGTACTATAATACTTAACTTGATGTATAACCTGAATATTATCTCCAGATTGTTTGTATAGAAAGTATGTCAAGCTTTGTCTAAGTTTTATACAATAATAAATATGCATTATGTACACCAAGAAAGGTTCTTTAAGTATTTTTTGTTTTGGTGGTTACTATATACAAGAAATTGAAATACACGACACATCATTATGCAGTACTGTACACAGGGTGCTGATAGATGTTAATTAAACTACAACTATTAAGTCAACTTGGATGGAACAGTGACAATATTTCCAAGGCGATATGTGAACAGGTGACTAATAATCAAACATGCAAGCTTTTGTGTTGAAAAGAAGTGTTTTTAAATTAAATAGAACCCTGTCAGGTCCGGACCTCCTGGTGGCGCGGCACTGCTGTGACCCGGGCTCCTGTCGCGCGCTGGAGCTTTTATGTTTTTATATTGTTTTACGTTTCTTTTTTTTATTTTAAACCACACGTTTTAATCTAAAGACTGCGTATGTTGGCACGATGACGATCCTTGCAAAAGAGACGCACTAATGGCTCTCTGCACTGCGGGAGCCTTCCCACCATCTGACCTGCCGGAGGACATACAAACTACAGAGTCTTCTATTATAGTGTTTACTGAGACGTGGCTTCACCGGGATATTTCTGGCTCTTTGTGAGCTGGAGTATTTTTCTTTAATTCACTCAGACAGAAGTGAAACGTCGGGGGGCATCTGTGTTTTTAACACTGATAAGTGGTGCAGACAACAAAGTACGACTTGACTTCACCTTTTTGAACTTAGGGTGTGTTTTTTATTATAGGGAACTTCAATTATTGCAAACTTAAACTGTCACCCGGTTTTCAACAATACTATAAATGCGGGACAGAATTATAGACATATGTTACGGCAATGTGAACAACGCTTATGTGAGTAGAGCCAAACCCCAGAGCTTCCAAACCCGGACCATAATACGATGCATCTCATATCTGCTTATAGAACTGTTGTCAAACAGAGCAAACCACAAACCAAGACTGTAAACGTTTGCACTAGTGACAGAATAGAGCCTCTTAACAGATGTTTTCTCCCTACTGAGTGGATTATCAGCAGAGCGTAATAATGCAGGTGTCTCCAGGTAACGCTGTCCCAGCTCTTCATACTTTCACCAGGGTCACCGCCATCGCATATGAAACAGACATGCAACTAATTTTGACAAGGGGTCATGTTGCGCATCTCACACAGCTTTTATTAATTGTATAATTCACATTAGCATGTTTCATGAAGTAAGTCTATGCACCTCAGTTTTGTTGTTGTTTTTAGTTTTGTTTTTTATCAGGGAGAGAATTCAGCTGAGGGGGCACAGTAAACTTTTTGGACATACCTGGACCCCCAAGGCTCCACATTAAGCCAACAGGGACATTCTGCAGACAACTGCTGCTCAAAGTGTACACATATACTGAATATGCTTATATTATGATATCATAATATTTTATCAGAAGGTGCACCCAGTAAAGAAATGTGGCATCTTGGGGTTATTTCACTCACAAAATATGAATATATACACACATTTAAAATAATCGTTTTGCTTTTCTTCTAAAGAAGAAAAACAATTATTTTAAATACACTTATGAGAGAATATAATCACAAACTTTAATGAGTCAGGTCTTCGTTCATTTTTCAGAAATGTGGCTTTCGGTTTCTATTCCTGGGAAACGATAGTCAGGTGTATGTAAATGTAAACATCTGACATTCACTTCTGCTTTGTAGTCAACATTTAAAGCTGCGTGCTCAACAACATCTCATAATTTACAGTAAAGCACGAGTTGGACATCACTGACTTTTTTCCAGCGAACCCAAAGCAGCATCAAGAGCTAAATCCAGCTGAACTAAGTAATATTTAGAGAACTGCTGAGTCGAGGAAACAGCTGAATGATGAGGTGAGCAACTGCTTCTGTCTTTCAAGTAATAACAATCATTATGATGTATTTAATATCTTATTATTATTGAGCCCCAGAGATCCAAAACCCTCACTTTTAATAATAATAATAATAATAATAAATTGAAATTATATAGCGTTTTTCGAGACCTCAAAGCCGCTTTACAATAGTAGGGGAAGTGGGGCCAGGGGTTAGGACGAGGAAAGAAAGGGAAAGAGAAAAGTGTTGTGTTGTTTTGATGACCTATCCAGATTTTTGCCGTGCATGCGTACCTGCGTACCAGTTATGTGCACCCCTGAATATATATCTCATCTGGCTTGCGAACACCCTGGGATCCCCCAGGAGGAGCTGAAAATGTTACTGGTGAGAGGGAATGAAAAAAGGATGGATGTTTTATTTTCCTTATGACTGCTCCATTCATTTTTCCTTTCTTTGTTTACTTGTTTGCTGTCTACTCAGTGCTTCTTACTCCATTCCTTCCTTCCCTTCTCCTTTTCTCCACATGAGATGAACAGTGGTTATGAAAACATAGCAAACTTCAAAGCATATTACATTAACCTACTGATGATGTGTTTTAATAATTGTTATTTTTATTCTCCATCAGTGCTGCTCAGAGTCAAACAACACTGGTGTCCAAACTGCAGGGCCTGCAGTGCCACTTCACCTGGGATCTGGACACCAGCAGGGCCAAACTTTTACGTTTCAGGGAAAGGTTTGAGGATTTTGGCACCGAGGACGGACACAGCTGGCTGGGTCACATTTACAACCTGCGGGGGTTCATTGAATACAAGCTGGGGTTCACTGAAGAAGCCCAGAGTTTCTTCAACAAGGCTACAGAGGCCTTCTGCCAGATAAGAAATGCAGATGAGGGTCCCTGGTTAGTGGTGAACTACGGGAACCTGGCTTGGCTGCACCACCACCTGGGAGACCCAGCAGAGAGTGAGGCTTACCTGACAAAGGTCGACACTCTGATGAATAAATATCCATCTCCATCCCAGGACAAGCTCCACCCAGAGATCTGCGCTGAAAAAGCCTGGACTCTCATGAGGTTTAGCACAGATAAAAGGCCGCTGGCTCTAGATTACTTCCTGAAGGCCATCGAGATGCAGTCGGACATGGTGGAGTGTAACACCTACCATATCTTAGGGTTAATGTTTGCTTCAGAGCACAGCAGCACAGCAGTGGGGGCTGACATATTGGAGAAAATGAGAATCGCCAAAGAAAAGGATCCAAAGAACTTGTACCTCACAGTTCACTACCTCGACCAATGTGCTAAGAAAGGAGAAAAAATTGAAGATGAAGCACGTGAGCTAGCCAGGGAGGTTTTGAGAAATCCTGTCAGCCGCTACAGTGTTATTAAACCATTACTTATTGTTTACAGAAAATATTTATCTGTTGATGAGGCCATTGATTTGTCAGAGGAGGTTCTGAGAAACCATCCAGATGAGCGTTATCTGAAGGGATGTGCTAAACTCTGCTACAGATGGAAGATCTTTGACAATGACAGTCTTCCAACACAAAGCCTGATGGACAGAGCAATCAGTCTCCATGAAGAGATGATTTCTCTTTACCCTCATTCCTCATTTAAGAATAAAATAGATCTTGCACATATATATGTAAAGTCAACTAATGGCCTAGCTAAAGCTGAGCAGATATACCAGGAACTGCTAGAAAGGGATCTTGAACCTGTAGACAAACAGATGCTTTACTTCAACTACGCACAACATTTAAACTTCCATGGACAGGATCGCAACAGGGCAATAAGATATCACATGCAGGTGGCAGAGATACGGCAACAATCCATCTTTCGTGAGAAAAGCATCAAAGTTCTGGTGAACATTAGAGACAGAGGCAGGGACAGAATGTGTAGAGAAATAGAGGAGTTTCTGGAAAACCTGCAAGGGCCATAGTGTTTTTAACAGCACTGGTTCTGAATCCAGAACAAATATAGGTATTGCATTAGCAATAACATCTGTATATACTTATTATTTTGATTATTTACACGTTAATTAAGTTGCACGTTTTTTCTCTCTTGGTCGTGTGGTCCAGAAGGCAGCAACATCCACACTCGGAACATGTAATATAGGATCAACTCATTGTTGGTTTTAGTCTATAAATGGCTAACAAACAAAAGAACCTGTATATTTTGAGCTGTCTCCTTTTAAGGCAGGTTTCAACAAGTGTTCATTGAAGACAACACATATCTAAATACCTATACATTAGCACTGAAAAACTGCCAGCTGTAGTACACAAGTACAAATGTGTTGTAAATGTTAGTGAATAATAAAACTTGGATTTGTAATGCAGCTTAATTTGTTCTATCACCTGAATTACAGCCAAATGCAACTGATTGTTTTCATGTATGTAAGCTGTGTCTCAGTTGTACACTCTATAAATACTATGAAATATACATTACTAAGACATTCTGTTGGACGTCAACCAAACTACAACTTTTAAAGCTACTGCCAACATTATATTTGAAAACCTTTAGAGAAGCAAAACATTAGTTAATTCATCGTTTTCCAAAAACTAAAATCACAGTAACACTGAATTTTATGTTTGAGATTTCAGAATAATTCCTTGGAAATAATAATTTGGTACTAATTACAGGGGAAAACAGTAATTTCCTCAAAAGAAATGCTGAAGTTTTTCCCAAGTAAAGATGAATTCATTTATTGATTGATGATTGAAAACTTTATTGGAGCCTTGTTTAATAATATAATTTCCCAAAGACAAAGTATAAATGTTTGCATGTTCAGCCGACCTTTTGGCAATATAGTGTAACATGAAACCCATAGACTGTTGAAAACACAGCTGTAATATTTGTATCATGTCTTATTTTACTTGGACAAAGTTCCTTGTAAATAAAATCCCAGGAGCATCATGTCATGTCTCGTCGAGTTTGTCTGAGTTTTTCATGTTGTAACTTCCTGTTTTGTTGTGTACCTTCCTCTTGTTTCTCAATCCAGTTCCCTTTACTTCCTGTCTTGGTGTGGTTTCCCGCCATCTTCAGCCCCGCCCCTGATTGTTTCCACCTGTTCCCCCTCACCTCTTGTATAAATTGTCCTGTCTCCCCTTGTCTTGTGCCAGTTTGTCTTGTCATATCATGTGCAAGTACCAGTTTATCAACAAGTGTGATTTTTCAGAGAAGTTTGTATATCCTCCTAGTGTGCGCTTTGAGTTGATCATCGGATTTATTGAAGTAAAGTATTGTTTTTTACACTTTACATTTGTTTCTGGAGTCGTGCGTTTGAGTCTTCCTTCCCTGTGTCCGAGTCGTAACACATCAATCATGAGTTGCATGTCGTCGTCTTTCCTCTGGATTCAAACAAACTTCCATAAAACACACGACTAAGGAATCAGGGTCTTTATTTCTGACAAATGTCAGGTCAGAGTGTGAAACTCATTCTTAACATACAGAAACACATTTTCTACATTTACACAGATCCAAAAGTTATCAATAATAGCCGTAAGTATCTGAAGACGGGGCGTACTGTAAGATTGCTCTCTCTCAGAGGGTGTGAGAATGAGGCTGAAAGGCTGCAGATGGAGTGAGTGAATATATACTGTCCATACACACTGCTGAGACCGGAGGGCTTTACATTGTAAAATCTTAGACATGTCGGTGGTCCAACATCGAAAATGGAAATGACTTGTAAACTTAAAATTAAAAAAACTCAAATTTCGTACAAGATTTAGAAGCAAGTTCTATGACCGTTTGGAGGTAAAAAATAAAAAGGGAAGATATATAAGAAACATCACTCGTTTCCTCTTCGACTCTTCTTGTGACTCTTTTTTGAACTCCTGTGATGTGAGAGAAACAAAATGACTTTAAATGGAAATAATTAAACAAATAGTTCATAACTAATTACTTAGAAAAGAAATCACACTGGAGATATAGGAACATTAAATACCCTGTTTGTTTCATTTCAGACATTATTGTAAAATAGTGACAACACACAAAGAGTGGTGGGCGTCTCCTTAAATCCATTTTGTTAATGTGCTGAAGATCGTGTCTTGCGACTGAAAGCTCCAGAACAGCTACTCAATTAACCTTGACGTGAGATTGTTTTGTTTGTACTGCTTCCAAGGTCAAGAATCCTTTTTTATATATACTTTAAAATGAAAACAATTATGTGAAAAGTGGGAAAACTCCATCTGCTGGTGAAGATCGTGTGATACAATAAAAATCTCCTGAAAACTACTCTAAAGACTCTGTGGAGAGATAGTTTTGGTACAGACTAAAATGTACATGTAGCACTGCTATCAAGAAGCACCAAGTACTGAAAGTTGTCAGATTTGTAAAGTTAATGGCTTCTTCTTTGTGCACAGTTCCTGATTTAAATTAGTTAAAAACTGTATTTTTAGGCAGAGTTATTGTTCATCTGTGTGTTTAGACAACGTTCAGTAACTTTCGCTGCTTGTTTAAAAAAACATGTTTATTATATGGGATCGAAAAACTTGGAACTATACCCTGACCCAATATATGCAGATAGAAAAATGGTTATAATTTTGTGAGTAGATGCAACATTATTGCATGTTTAAGCAACAACAGCATCATCACTCACCTCTCTGGGGACTTTGAGTGGCTGCGATGTCTGTGGCTTCTGTGATGACCTGGATCAGAATAATGATAGCATAAGTACCAAACAACCATCCTCAAAACATCATTTACAGTAAGGATTTGTTTCTTCTTCTACATACTCATAAGAATCAAGTATTGTGAACATCTGGGTAAAACTTTGAATTCAAATAAAAAAGAAAACCAATTGAAGAAATAAAAGTTTGACCGGAACACGAAAACTAAATGACAACGACATAAAATAAAAACCTCATCGAGCTCATCTGTCCAAATAAGTGGAGGTAGAATCAAAGAATAACTTCCTCTCATTCACTGTGGTGTTCACAGTTTAGTACAAATACAATTCAATAAGTGAAATGTCTGCAAAAGAGTTCTCAAAAAATTCTTATTAGGGTTTTATCTAAATGACCTCCCTGTATACATCCATCCATCTATTATTGTACAGCCACTATAGGCCAGTAGTAGAGCCTACTCTTAAAGTTTCTCAGTTTCGCATCAATGCATCACACGAGTACCTACCGGGGGATTTGGAGCGGTGGTCTCTGGACCGGCTGCGGTGTCGGCGGGGGCTCTTGCTGCGATGGCGGTCTCTCCGGGGCGATGGGCTGCGAGAACACGCAACAAAAAGACATGAATGAGGGTCATGTATTATATTTTAAAAAGGTGACAAAGGATTTCAGCCAAAAGCGAACATACCTTCGCCTCTTTGGAGATCTGCTCCTCCTGCAGAAAGAAAATAAACACACACAGGATTTGAGCTGAATTCACAATTTATGAAATGACTTCACAAGAATGTAGCTGTGGAAAATGTCTCATTCTGGATGATTAAAACACGAACCGTCTGGGTGAGCGACTGCGTCTGTAACGAGGCGACGGTGAGCGACGAGGTCGGTGTTTGTCACGGTAAAGTGTCTGCACTTTAGTAGTTAATGGAAGACAGATGTTAGATATTGTCACAATATCTAAAAGATTATTTGTAAAACTGTCAGCAGTTATACACTCCATTTGTATGAAAATCCTTGAATAACACTCGTCATTTAAATAGCATCACTGAGGACATGTTAAACATATTGTTACCATAATTCAGTATCACATGATTTATTCAAATAGATTTTGATCAGATATTGTTTTTCTTTAATAAATTACATGTAGACTATACGTGTAACCATGATGTTGTCCTTTGCAATGTATTTTAATAACATAATAGACTCTAGAGCCTTTGAAATTTGCTTTGCAGTAAATTTTGTTTTGTGAAAGACAAAACTCTGTAATTCTTAACTTGATGTATAATCTGAATATTATCACCAGACACAGCTGATTATATGTATAGAAAGTTAAGATGTCAAGATTTATCTAAGTTCTATACAATAATAAATATGCATTATGTACACTAAGAAAGGTTCTTTAAGTATTTTTTGTTTTGGTGGTTACTATATACAAGAAATTGAAATACACGACATCATTATGCAGTACTGTACACAGGGTGCTGATGGACGTTAATTATACTACAACCTTTAAGTCAACATGGATAGAACAGTGACAATATTTCCAAGGCGATATGTGAACAGGTGACTAATAATCAAACATGCAAGCTTTTGTGTTGAAAATAAGTGTTTTTAAGTTAAATAGAACCCTGTCAGGTCCGGACCTCCTGGTGGCACGGCGCTGCTGCGACCCGGGCTCCTGTCGCGCGCTTGAGCTTTTATGTTTTTATGTTTTACGTTTCTTTTTTTTATTTTAAACCACACGTTTTAATCTAAAGACTGCGTATGTTGGCACGATGACGATCCTTGCAAAAGAGACTCACTGATGGCTCTCTGCACTGCGGGAGCCTTCCCACCATCTGACCTGCCGGAGGACATACAAACTACAGAGTCTTCTATTATAGTGTTTACTGAGACGTGGCTTCACCGGGATATTTCTGGCTCTTTGTGAGCTGGAGTATTTTTCTTTAATTCACTCAGACAGAAGTGAAACGTCGGGGGGCATCTGTGTTTTTAACACTGACAAGTGGTGCAGACAACAAAGTACGACTTGACTTCACCTTTTTGAACTTAGAGTGTGTTTTTTATTATAGGGAACTTCAATTATTGCAAACTTAAACTGTCACCCGGTTTTCAACAATACTATAAATGCGGGACAGAATTATAGACAAATGTTACGGCAATGTGAACAACGCTTATGTGAGTAGAGCCAAACCCCAGAGCTTCCAAACCCGGACCATAATACGATGCATCTCATATCTGCTTATGTAACTGTTGTCAAACAGAGCAAACCACTAACCAAGACTGTAAATGTTTGCACTAGTGACAGAATAGAGTCTCTTAACAGATGTTTTCTCCCTACTGAGTGGGTTATCAGCAGAGCGTCATAATGCAGGTGTTTCCAGGTAACGCTGTCCCAGCTCTTCATACTTTCACCAGGGTCACCGCCATCGCATATGAAACAGACATGCAACTAATTTTAACAAGGGGTCATTTCACGCATCTCACACAGCTTTTATTAATTGTATAATTCACATTAGCATGTTTCATGAAAAGAAAGGGAAAGGAAAGGAGAGACCCTGCCCGGAGGAAGCCCGGGGCCCCCGTCTGGAGCCAGGCCCAGAGGGAGCGCCTGGTGGCCGGGTTTGCCACGGAGCCCGGTCGGGCACAGCCCGAAGAAGCTACGTGGTGCCTCCCATCCATCCATCCTGTGGGCCCACCACTCATGGGAAAAACCGCTGGGGTCGGGTGCGCTGTCACACGGGTGGCAGTGATGGTCAGGGACCTCGACGGACCAGACCCGGGCAGCAGAGGCTGGCTCTGGGGACGGATAATGGGGAGGTGGATCGCTACCAGTTGGATCTGGTGGGGCTTACCTCCACGCACAGTCTTGGCTCTGGAACCGTACTCCTGGATAGGGGTTGGACTCTATTCTTCTCCGGAGTTGCCCAAGGTGTGAGGCCTCGGGCCGGGGTGGGGATACTCACTAGCCCCCGGCTGAGCGCCGCTACGTTGGAGTTTATCCCGGTGGACGAGAGGGTCGCCTCCCTACGCCTTCGGGTTATGGGGGGGAAAACTCTGACTGTTGTTTGTGCCTATGCCCCAAACCGCAGTTCTGAGTATTCGGCCTTCTTGGAGACCCTGAATGGAGCCCTGCAGGGGGCTCCAGTAGGGGACTCCGTAGTCTTGCTGGGAGACTTCAACGCACATGTGGGAAACGATGGAGACACCTGGAGAGGCGTGATTGGGAGGAAGGGCCTCCCTGATCTAAACCCGAACGGTCGTTTGTTGTTGGACTTCTGTGCTAGTCATGGAATGGCCATAACAAACACCATGTTCGAACATAAGGATGCTCATAAGTGCACGTGGTACCAGAGCACCCTAGGCCAAAGGTCAATGATTGATTTCGTAATCGTATCATCTGATCTGAGGCCGCATGTTTTGGACACTCGGGTGAAGAGAGGGGCGGAGCTGTCGACTGATCACCATCTGGTGGTGAGTTGGATCAAGGGGTGGGGGAAGACTCTGGACAGACCTGGTAAACCCAAACGGGTAGTGCGGGTGAACTGGGAACGTCTGGAGGAAGCCCCTGTCCTGGGGATCTTTAACTCACACCTCCGGCGGAGCTTCTCAGCCATCCCTGTGGAGGTTGGGGGCATTGAACCTGAGTGGGCGATGTTCAAAACCTCTATTGCTGAAGCTGCGGTGATGAGCTGTGGTCTCAAGGTCTTAGGTGCCTCAAGGGGCGGTAACCATCGAACACCGTGGTGGACCCCGGTGGTCAGGGAAGCCGTCCGACTGAAGAAGGAGTCCTTCCGGGTTATGTTATCCGGGAGGACTCCGGAAACAGTTGCAGGGTATCGAAGGACTAGAAGGGCGGCAGCTTCTGCCGTGTCAGAGGCAAAGCAGCGGGTGTGGGAGAAGTTCGGAGAAGCTATGGAGAAGGACTTTTGGTCGGCACCAAGGTGCTTCTGGAAAACCATCCGGCACCTCAGGAGGGGGAAGCGAGGAACCATCCAAGCTGTGTACAGCAAGGGTGGGACCCTGCTGACTTCAACTGAGAAGGTTATCGGCCGCTGGAAGGAGCACTTTGAGGAACTCCTGAATCCGACTAACACGCCCTCTATGGTTGAGGCAGAGCTGGAAGCTGATGGGGGATCATCGTCAATTTCCCTGATGGAAGTCACTGAGGTAGTCAAACAACTCCACAGTGGCAAAGCCGCAGGGGTTGATGAGATCCGTCCAGAAATGCTGAAGGCTTTGGGTGTTGAGGGGCTGTCTTGGTTGACACGCCTCGTCAACATTGCGTGGAAGTCTGGGACAGTGCCTAGGGGTTGGCAGACCGGGGTCTAGATAGGATATCGAGGCGTAGTCGGGGAGGAGTGGGGTTGCAGTTCGGTGACCTGAGGATCTCATCGCTGCTCTTTGCAGATGATGTGGTCCTTATGGCATCATCGGTCTGTGACCTTCAACAGTCACTGGATCGGTTCGCAGCCGAGTGTGCAGCGGTTGGGATGAGGATCAGCACCTCCAAATCTGAGGCCATGGCTCTCAGCAGGAAACCGGTGGATTGCCTACTCCGGGTAGGGAATGAGTCATTACCCCAAGTGAAGGAGTTCAAGTACCTCGGGGTCTTGTTCGCGAGTGAGGGGACAATGGAGCGAGAGATTGGTCGGAAAATCGGAGCAGCGGGGGCGGTATTACAGTCACTTTACCACACCGTTGTGATGAAAAGAGAGCTGAGCCAGAAGGCAAAGCTCTCAATATACCGGTCGATCTTCGTTCCTACCCTCACCTATGGTCATGAAGGCTGGGTCATGACCGAAAGAACGAGATCACGGGTACAAGCGGCCGAAATGGGTTTTCTCAGACGGGTGGCTGGCGTCTCCCTTAGAGATAGGGTGAGAAGCTCAGCCATCCGTGAGAGACTCGGAGTAGAGCCGCTGCTTCTTTACGTTGAAAGGAGCCAGTTGAGGTGGTTCGGGCATCTAGTAAGGATGCCACCCGGACGCCTCCCTAGGGAGGTGTTCCAGGCACGTCCAGCTGGGAGGAAACCCGGGGAAGACCCAGGACTCGGTGGAGAGATTATATCTCCTCACTGGCCTGGGAACGCCTCAGGATCCCCCAGTCGGAGCTGGAGGATGTGGCCCGGAGAAGGGAAGATTGGGGTTCCTTACTGGAGCTGCTGCCCCCGCGACCCGATCCCGGATAAGCGGTAGACGATGGATGGATGGATGTTTCATGAAGTAAGTCTATGCACCTCAGTTTTGTTGTTGTTTTTCAGTTTTGTTTTTTATCAGGGAGAGAATTCAGCTGAGGGGGTACAGTGAACT
>NW_021166910.1:130000-167500 GCF_900634415.1 Cottoperca gobio | reverse complement strand
TTAGGGCTGTAAGGCGATTAAAAAAATTAATTACAAGCTTTGTGATGAATTCATCGCGATTAATTGCATATATCAATATTTGCTGTCTGAGCTCCGTGCGACGGGGGCTGTCGGAGCAAAAGTCAGGGGCATCTAAGAGCTCGATTAATCTACATTAATATTTTTGTCGCGTTATTTTTTCTGTGATTAATTAATCGAAATTAACGCGTTAATTTGACAGACCTACTAACAATACAACCTATTTACAAGAAACAGGCTTAATATCTAGAATATTAACGCATAAACTTGTGGGGGATCATCCATCCATCCATCCATCCATCCATCGTCTACCGCTTATCCGGGGTCGGGTCGCGGGGGCAGCAGCTCCAGTAAGGAACCCCAAACTTCCCTTCTCCGGGCCACATCCGCCAGCTCCGACTGGGGGATCCCGAGGCGTTCCCAGCCCAGTGAGGAGATATAATCTCTCCACCGAGTCCTGGGTCTTCCCCGGGGTCTCCTCCCAGCTGGACGCGCCTGGAACACCTCCCTAGAGAGGCGCTCAGGTGGCATCCTTACTAGATGCCCGAATCACCTCAACTGGCTCCTTTCAACGTAAGGGAGCAGCGGCTCTACTCCGAGTCTCTCACAGATGGCTGAACATCTCACCCTATCTCTAAGGGAGACGCCAGCCACATGTCTGAGAAAACCCATTTTGGCCGCTTGCACCCGCGATCTCGTTCGTGGGGATCAATAAAGGATTATATTGTCTTAATGTCCAGAATTTAACCACTTGATGTAATATTTCATAAATTAGGTGGCAGAATGCGCCTTTAACGTTCCTGTCTAGATATTTGCAAATAAACAACATACAAACAAGTAAATCTGAAAACTTGGGAGTTGTTGGAAGGTGCATATTTCTTCCTTTGATAGAAGTAGGCCAGCAGTTTCCCCCTGCTTCCACTTTGTGTTAAATTGGGGAAAAAAGTGCATTTCCAAAATACTCTTTCTTTACACGACCTCCAGACACAATGTACAGATCACCCAGATGATAACTTCTTCTTGGCTTGAAAACCGACTAACAGCAGCAGACACGGGAAACCACTGTTCTCATTTCATGATATGCATGACTTTGGGTTGATTAATCAAAAACTCACCTCCATTTCTGTTCTGACTCTTGACCCTTCTGTAATCGTTGTACAGCGGTTCCAAGTATTTGTAGCAATCCACTGCGGTGCCAGTTAACCTCATGTACATCGCTCCGAGTAGACGAACATATCTAAAGACAAAAAACATCAGATGGTTGGAAAAGATTCACAAATAGCCCAGTATGAGTAAGCAGATATTATTTTTGCAAGGCTGTTTGTCCAATAGCCTTTAGTAGTTTCTAGAATGAGTCAATCTTTCTATCTCAAAAGCAGTTTCTAGAATTACATTTACTTAACATACACATTTTTATTGCCAAGTAGGTTTTCACATACAAGGAATTTGCCTTGGTGTTTTGCTGCATTACAATAAACATAGTAAAGAAAATAAAAGATAAAAAGCAATTACTGCAATAGTCAAGAAACATTAATAAAATAGAAACGGTGACAACTAAAATATGAAAAACAACATGGACAATATATCCGTTTTTAAAATTAAAGAGCAGCACATTTTGGAGCAGGAATTTTGAAAATATTGTCGTAGGAATGTGAAAGAGTTCACAGTGTAATGCAAAGAGAACATACGCAATGTACTAAGAGACCAAAATATGTGCTTTAACATAACACATTGAGACAGTTTTCTGTATTTATCAACTATCAATTTCTTCTTATTATTATTATTATTATTATTATTATTATTATTATTATTATTATTATTATTATTATTATTATTATTATTTATAAATCTACATGGTGACAGTGTGCACAGTGTCCTATGTTTTGTTGGTTGGTTGGTTGATGAAGGGAATACAGCACAAATGCTCACTTTTTCTCTCAATGGATTGAGATAGAAACTCACTTGAAATCTTCGTTTTTTATGAACTCAACGATGATGTCTTTTTCAGGTTGAATCTGCAGCATCTTCAGAGTGAGGCAGAGGAAGGGAGTGGGCTTGATGTTTCCTCCAAAAACTCCACCGACAAACTTCAACTCCATGGCTTTGTCCACAACCAGCTCAGCTGTGGATGACACAACATGCACACACTTTATAAAACAGTCACTGTGAAATACCAAAGGACAAAAAGAAAATGTCTCATTATTGTGTAATATGATTTATTTTGTTGTGTTTATTCTCTAGTAAAAAGTAAACAATAAAACCCAATAGGCTGATGGACAGTACAAATTACAATATTTATGATCAAATATATATTTGTTATATTTTTTTAAATGTGAAAATGAAAATAGACCTTGCAAATATATATGCAAAGTCAACTAAGGGCCAGGCTAAAGCTGAGCAGATATACCAGGAACTGCTAGAAAGGGATCTTGAACCTGCAGACAAACAGATGCTTTACAACAACTACGCAAAATATTTAAACTTCGATCGAAAAGAGTACCAAAGGTCACTAAGATATCACATGAAGGCAGCAGAGATACCGCAACAATCCTTCTTTCGGGAGAACAGCATCAAAGTTCTGGAGAAGATTAGAGACAGACGCAGGGACAGAATGTGTAGAGAAATAGAGAAGTTTCTGGAAAAAATATAGGTATTGCATTACCTAAAGGAATCTGTAAGTACTTAATAATCGAGCTGTGTCCATTAAAGGCAGGTTTCTAAAAGTGTCTGGACTTTTGTAGTTAACATTCGTAGTTAATGGAAGACAGAGGCTGTTAAAAAAAATATCAGCACTTGATTTTTATGAAACACGCCGAATCCTTCACTAACACTGATTGTTAACATGTTGAAATTATTTGTTAAAATAGATTTTGAATGGATGTTGTTTTCCTTAACTTAGTGTATAAATCTGCTCAGGTTTACACAGTGTACTCTCTCAATTCTTTTTTTTTCTTACTTTTAATGGTGGGGAGGGGGGTGACAGATGTGTCATGTCATATGTCTTTTAAGCTACTGAGTACCTAAATTTCAGAAATTCAAATACACGACACATCATTTTGCAATACTGCACTTAGGCTGCTGATGGACGGTAATTAAACTTTACATTTTGAAGTTAACATGGATGAGCATTAAACAAATGAAGCTGTATAACAGAGGTATGTGAACGTGTTGGGAACCAAACAATAACCTGCTTACACCAGCAGGTGGCAGCAGCAGAGCGTCATAATGCAGGTGTCTCCAGGTGACAGCTGTCCCAGCTCTTCATACTGACACTCAGCAAACAGCTGCTGCTCAAAGTGAACACATAATACACTGCTCAAAAAAATTACAGGAACACTTTTGAATCAGAGTATAACATCAAGTCAATTAAACTTCTGGGATATTGATCTGGTCAGTTAAGTAGCAGAGGGGGTTGTTAGTGAGTTTTAGCTGCTTTGGTGTTAATGACATTAACAACAGGTGCACTAGAGGGGCAATAATGAGACGACCCCCAAAACAGCAAAGGTTTTCCAGGCGGAGGCCACTGACATTTTTTCCCTCCTCATCTTTTCTGACTGTTTTTCACTAGTTTTGTATTCAGTCAGTGTCACTACTGGGAGTATGAGGCGATACCTGGACCCTACAGAGGTTGCACAGGCAGTCCAGCTCCTCCAGGATGAGCACATGTGACCGACGTGAAAGGGTCTAGAGAAGCCGTGGAGAATGTTATGCTGCCTGTAACATCGTTCAGCATGACCGGTTTGGTGGTGGGTCAGTGATGGTCTGGGGAGGCATATCCATGGAAGGACGCACAAACCTCTGCAGGCTAGACAACGGCCCCCTGACTGCCATTAGGTATCGGGATGAAATCCTTGGACCCATTGTCAGACCCTACGCTGGTGCAGTGGGTCCTGGGTTCCTCCTGGTGCACAACAATGCTTGGCCTCATGTTGCGAGAGTGTGCAGGCAGTTCCTGGAGGATGAAGGAATTGATTCCATTGACTGGCCCCCACGTTTGCCTGACCTAAATCCAATAGAACACCTCTGGGACATTATTTTTCATTCCATCCGAGGTTGTACCTCAGACTGTCCAGGAGCTCAGTGATGCCCTGGTCCAGATCTGGGAGGAGATACCCCAGGACACCATCCGTCGTCTCATTAGTAGCCGCGACGTTGTCAGGCATGCATACAAGCACGTGGGGGAAATACACAGTACTGAGTACCATTTTGAGTTGCTGGAATGGAATTTCAGCAAAATGGACAAGCCTGCCGCATCAATTTTTCAATTAGATTTTCGAGGTGTCTTTGAATTCAGCCCTCTCTAGGTAGATAATTTTAATTTCCATCAAACGATGTGGCATCCTTTCGTTCCTACCACATTACCCAGTTCATATCAGTATTGATATCCAGGATTATTTCTTCCCCCATTGAAATCTGATGTGGTTTCAAAGTGTTCCTTTAATTATTTTGAGCAGTGTATAAACATGTACCAGTGCTGACCAAATTGACTTGTGTCCTCTGTAGTGGACATTTTGTTCTCTTGTACTCTTGTGAGCCACTGTATCAATCCCTGCTGTATTGTACAGAGGACATTCTGGGCTTTTCAGTGATATGTCATTGGTTAGAGTGACATGCTGGGAAGTTCCTCTTTCTTTTCATTCAAAATGGCCGGCATACCAACAACAACATTTTATCGAAAGAGGAGAGGTAAGTCAAATACTGTTAATATATTGGGTTTTTTAATATGAACATCATATTGTTTATTAACCTGTTAGGAATGATATTATTAGTTCTGAAAGTAGTTAAATAATTTGTGTTTTTATATAACAGCTCTTTTATTAATGTCCATTCTAGTGGACACCAAGACCATCTTCATGTACTTAATGACTAAACAGTGTTGCAGGAGACAGATCTGAAGCAGAATGTATTCTGTACCAGATAGTTGAGGGAGATTCAGATTTGGAGTTGTCAGATGATGAGAGAGATCAGAACTTCACACCAGGGATAGAAGAGCTTGAAGAAGAAGAGGAAGAAGATGCAGATGCTCAGATGAGCAGACAGATACAGACACAGACACAGAGACAGATAGGGACGAGCAGGATAGATGTCGGCCTCTGTGGGCCAAGAGTAGCATATATGTTGTACATTCATTCCAATCAGATGAGTGTAAGGTTTTAATTATTATTCCTATTATTTCATTTTGTTTATTAGAGTTTTTTTCTCAAACTATATAGATTCATACCTGTGCTACCTGGGCTTCCTGACTGTCAAGGTGACCCTACAACCCATGCAGATCCCACAACCAGAGCCATCTGTGCGCAGGCAAGGCACATGATGCCAGAGATGGTGGATATCAAGCATGCAGAAAGATGCAGACATCAAGGCTGCAAAGACGTACATGAGGTGTACCAAATGCAAGATGTTTCTCTGCATTACAAAACAGAAAATATGCTTCCAGGAGTATCACAGCTAAAAATGCAAGGAATAAATGAAGAATGAGGAAGGAAACAGTCAAACAAAGGATTAAAACTTTTGATCGGAATTGACAATGTTTATACATCAGGCTTTTATTTTGAGAGCAGTTAAGCAGAAGACTAGTTTTGTTGTTGCATTATTCAGATCAAAATTATTATTATTTTTAATGAAAAGGTGAATGTATTCTTGATTTCATCACTCTACAACACTAATATGTTACATATTTTATCTTTTAATTTAATCTGTTTTTTCACACTAAAATGGTCTTCAGGTCCATTACAGTGGACACAGTAAAAAATAAAAAATAATTTTAAAAAGTCTAAATTGCAAGATGTTTTATTAACCCCAAATAGATAGGAAATCACAAACAAGGAATTTGAAAGACACATTTTTTCCTCAGTTCCCATGAGGATAAGATAATGCACATGACACCTTAATATTTCTGTTTGATATGTACTCAAGGACATATCATGCACTGTCACTGTCTCTATAAACCCTACATACTGTATATAGACATGTACATATACAAGTGTAGGCCTAAATATCCATCAGTTTAATACATATTTCTTTGCGCTATTTATTTTGTTTACAACTAACAGAAACACCTGACTTGTATATAAACATGTTATTCATGTTGTTGGTCATATATAGGCCGAATACTCCAAACTGGTGTTTGGGGCATAGGCAAAAACAACAGTCAGAGGCGAAGGATTAACCCGGAGGCAACCCTCTCGTCCTCCGGGGTGAACTCCAATGTAGCGGCGCTCAGCTGGGGACTTGTGAGTAATGTATGTTTCTTGTTATTTTCCTTTCTTCAAGGTTCATTTGTTATCAATATACAACACAGGGTTGCACAACAACATGCAAGTTGTAGTCACTGTTGTGCTACACAGGAAAAAAACAAAATAGTTATGAGCTGTCATCTCAAAACAGTCATCTTCCTTGAGTTCTTTCCTCATTTCATACTTCCAGTCTTCGTTCCTTCTCTCGTTTCTTTTCTCCTACCTTTTGTTATCTATCTTTTCCATTATTTTCTCCCCGTTTCCTCCCTTCTGTACATTTCTCTTTCTTCATTGACTCTTTCAGGCCCTTGGTTTGTCCATCCAGTCTACATGTGTTTTGTAAAATCTTACGACCGTGTGCCCCATGATGGAATGTGGGGGGTGCTATGGGAGTATGGGGTACTGGGGTCATTGCTACGAGTTTTCGAGTTCTTTCAGTATACAACCAAAGTGAAAGCTGTGGTGGAAATTCTGTTAACAAAGATGATCAAAAGATACAAAGCATATCTTTGAGTATTTTATTATAAAGAAGGCTTTCTGCAGAAAGGATCAGACCATGCAGCACCAAAACTCTACCGGGCAATTTTCGTTCCTACCCTCACCTATGGTCATGAAGGCTGGGTCATGACCGAAAGAACGAGATCGCGGGTACAAACGGCCAAAATGGGTTTTCTCTGGCGGGTGGCTGGCGTCTCCCTTAGAGAGAGGGTGAGAAGCTCAGCCATCTGTGAGAGACTCGGAGTAGAGCCTTTGCGTTGAAAGGAGCCAGTTGAGGTGGTTTGGGCATCTAGTATGGATGGCACCTGGGCGCCTCCCTAGGGAGGTGTTCCAGGCACGTCCAGCTGGGAGGAGACCCCGGGGAAGAGCCAGGACTCAGTGGTAGATGATGGATGGATGGATGGATGGATATATGCGCACATTCGTAACCCCTAATCCATAGTTTTAACTTTCTCTTTTAGATATATGTCATATTTTTATCATATCATTTGTTCTGTTCTTTTTCTTGTAAGTTCTTCAGGTTCCATGTTTCCCACCAGATAAGTGGGAACACTATCATCAGGGTAAGTACCACGAGGAAACAATTAATTCCCCACGTGCCGCAACATGATCTAAGTTTGTTGACTGGGGCGGGATTGTTTCTGAGTCTCTGGTATAGGGCCATACTCACCCTCCTGTTGTGACTCTGACCTCCTTGTCACAGTCCCCTTTTAGCTCTTGGGCTGTGTTGTTTCTTCACTGGGGTTAAGACAAGTGTCCCCTATTGGAAACACCTCCCTTTGTAGCCAGACTTCACACAAAGAGGTCTGGTTTCTGCTTCTATGGAGAGTTAGTATCTTTCTCAGGTGTAGGTGATATATGTACCCTTTTACAGTGTGCCAGGTGTAGGAGATGATGAGTCACTGGGTTGATCTGGAACTCTCTTGCAGTGGTTAGTGTGTACCCACGTTGCTCTACCAGTAACCTTTACTGCCGTCTGTGTTGTCAGGAGCACTTGATAGTGTCCCTGCCACCGCTTGTGTCATCAGCTTTTTCTTCCCAGGTCTTTTATCACCACCCAGTCACCTGGTTTCAAGTCATGCAGCTGTTCAGCTGCTGGAGTTGGTAATGCGTCTTTCACGTGTCTGTGGATATCAAATGAATAGAGGAGAGATTTGCACAATAACGGAGCATTTCATCTTCACACAAAACCGTTGAAGGCAAAGTCTGCCTTGCTGGTCCAATACCTGTATTCAGTCATCTGCCAAACAAGATCTCAAAAGGACTCAGTCCATTCTTCAATCTTATTCTTGCTCTCTTTTGTAGAAGCACAATGGGAAGGGCTTTAGGCCATGATAGCCTTGTTTCTTAACAACATTTGGCTAGTTTGTTTTTAAATGTGCCATTTTCTCTTTCAACAGCCCCTCCACTTGCTGGGTGGTGGGAGCAGTGTTGTTTTAAGTCAATGCCTAAGTACTGGCTAACTTGCTTCAGGACTGTGTTTACAAAGGGCGCTCCATTATCACTGCTGATCTTTGCTGGTATTTCCCATCTGGGAATAATCTCTGTGATAAGAGCCTTAGTTACAGCCTCTGTATCCTGTTTGGCAGTGGGAAATACTTAAACCCGTTTGGAATACATGTCAACAATAACCAGTGTTGTGGAAGTTTTCCTGCTTTATGTATATAAAGTCAAATAAATGGTGATAGAGACAGAGTTGTCTTTGTACATTTATTTGAGATCTCAAAGACACCAGTCCTACAGAGCACTGGTGTAGTCTGTAGGAGAGCGCAGATTGAAAGAGAACACACAGACATTTTATACACACTTGGTCCCTTGACTCTATTGACTGAGTGATAAACACAGCTTGGGACAGAGGACAAACTGCTGATGATCTATAGAACAATAAAACAACAGTCAATAGGTGATTGATCAGCACATCTGTTATTTACTGTAAACACATTTACTGTTAGATTAGTTCCTTTTGATGTTTGTAAGGTCATTCCCTCTAATCGGAAGAACTCAGTCCTGGGAAACTCAATCCTTTTATCTTTGGGTATATATATGCATAGACATTTGTTTATATGAGAGAGCATGACAGTGCATCTAATTTTGATGTGGCCCAAGAGCCAATCACAAAAATGCCTGCGATGCAGTGAACCAATCACCTTCGAGGGGGGAAAAACCTGAGTAAACAATATCTGACCATCTGAGTTCGATCCTAAAATGGCATGTATGCTTCAGAGCACAGCAGCACAGCAGTGGGGGCTGACATTTTGGAGAAAATGAGAATCACCAAAGAAAAGGATCCAGAGAACTTGTACCTCGCAGTTCACTACCTCGACCAATGTGCTAAGAAAGGAGAAAGAATTGAAGATGAAGCACGTGAGCTAGCCAGGGAGGTTTTGAGAAATCCTGTCAGCAGCTACAGTGGTATTAAACCATTACTTATTGTTTACAGAAACTATTTATCTGTTGATGAGGCCATTGATTTGGCAGAGGAGGTTCTGAGAAACCATCCAGATGAGCGTTATCTGAAGGGATGTGCTGCACTCTGCTACAAATGGAAGATCTTTGACAATGACAGTGTCCCAACACAAAGCCTGATGGACAGAGCAATCAGTCTCCATGAAGAGATGATTTCTCTTTACCCTCATTCCTCACTTAAGAAGAAAATAGACCTTGCAGATATATATGCAAAGTCAATTAATGGCCTAGCTAAAGCTGAGCAGATATACCAGGAACTGCTAGAAAGGGATCTTGAACCTGTAGATAAACAGATGCTTTACTACAACTACGCACAACATTTAAACTTCCATGGACAGGATCGCAACAGGTCACTCGGATATCACATGCAGGTGGCAGAGATACGGCAACAATCCATCTTTCGTGAGAAAAGCTTCAAAGTTCTGGTGAACAGTAGAGACAGAGGCGGGGGCAGAATGTGTAGAGAAATAGAGGAGTTTCTGGAAAACCTGCAAGAGCCATAGTGTTTTTAACAGCACTGGTTCTGAATCCAGAACAAAAATAGGTATTGCATTAGCAATAACCTTTGTATATACTTATTATTTTGATTACTTACACGTTAAATAAGTTGCACGTTTTTTCTCTCTTGGTCGTGTTGTCCAGAAGGCAGCAACACCCACACTCGGAACATGTAATATACGATCAACTCATTGTTGGTTTTAGTCTATAAATGGCTAACAAACAAAAGAACCTGTATATTTTGAGCTGTCTCCTTTTAAGGCAGGTTTCAACAAGTGTTCATTGAAGACAACACATATCTAAATACCTATACATTAGCACTGAAAAACTGCCAGCTGTAGTACACAAGTACAAATGTGTTGTAAATGTTAGTGAATAATAAAACTTGGATTTGTAATGCAGCTTAATTTGTTCTATCACCTGAATTACAGCCAAATGCAACTGATTGTTTTCATGTATGTAAGCTGTGTCTCAGTTGTACACTCTATAAATACTATGAAATATACATTACTAAGACATTCTGTTGGACGTCAACCAAACTACAACTTTTAAAGCTACTGCCAACATTATATTTGAAAACCTTTAGAGAAGCAAAACATTAGTTAATTCATCGTTTTCCAAAAACTAAAATCACAGTAACACTGAATTTTATGTTTGAGATTTCAGAATAATTCCTTGGAAATAATAATTTGGTACTAATTACAGGGGAAAACAGTAATTTCCTCAAAAGAAATGCTGAGGTTTTTCCCAAGTAAAGATGAATTCATTTATTGATTGATGATTGAAAACTTTATTGGAGCCTTGTTTAATAATATAATTTCCCAAAGACAAAGTATAAATGTTTGCATGTTCAGTCGACCTTTTGGCAATATAGTGTAACATGAAACCCATAGACTGTTGAAAACACAGCTGTAATATTTGTATCATGTCTTATTTTACTTGACAAAGTTCCTTGTAAATAAAATCCCAGGAGCATCATGTCATGTCTCGTCGAGTTTGTTGAGTTTTTCATGTTGTAACTTCCTGTTTTGTTGTGTAACTACCTCTTGTTTCTCAATCCAGATCCCTTTACTTCCTGTCTTGGTGTGGTTTCCCGTCATCAGAGAAGCGAAACGTGAGGGCGGGGGGGCATCTGCGTTTTCATCACTGATAAGTGGTGCAGACTTGCAAACACAGTACAACTCGACTTCACCTTTTTGAACTTAGGGTGTATTTTTTATTTTAGGGAAATGTTGTAGTGTAATGCGGCTGTAGAGGTGACATACGGCTGTAGAGAGGGCATACGACTGTACTAGACTATGCATGATAACCCTGTGAGCACCTCTCACACAGGCTAGATAAGGATGTGTAATGTCTCGTCGAGTTTGTTGAGTATTTCATGTTGTAACTTCCTGACTTTGCTTGAAACCAGAGCGGGTTTGTTTGCACATTAAGCACAAAGGGTTCGACTCGTGGAGGACAAATAAAAATGCCTCTGTCCACTTTTCCTGAATGTTCCTATGCTCGTCTTGTATGGCTCGTACCTTTCTTTTTTAACGGGAGCAGCTGTTGTCTGTCCACAAACCACATCTCCAGCATCTTCCTCTCGATTTACGGTGGTTTGATGCTCCAAAGACAAATCTTAATTTTCCTCGTTTGTCACGCTTTGTTTCTGTCCAACAGGTGTGCAACTTTTTAATAAGAAATCGATCCATTTTACGTCTGTAGAAACACACGCTAACTAGCATGTAATGGTGAAACGAGTCGTCCGGACTAACGCAGGTTGGTCGTAGTATCCTCCATTTAAATGTTCAAATTTAGCGATATAAATAATTTTTTTGCAAATGTCCATATTCACAAGCATGCTTATGTTAACATATTTTTAATGAGCTTAAGTTAATTTATTTCTATACTAGCCCACCATGTATCTACCCGTCCAAGAGCACATTCACCCTTGTCGTGCTGATAGACCGCCAAAACTGGCAACTCCGCAGTGAGTCAGTGTCGGCCGAGCAAGTTTAAATATCTTGTTTCTGTCTATATTTGCATCTTTTATCAATTATTATTACATATTATTTGTGGGCTAATAGAGCAGACTCAGTGTTTTAATGGGTTATATGTAATTGCCCTGCTTGTTTTTAGTGTTTTTATGAAATATCTGTATTGACTCCATAATCATATCTATCCCCCCTTTATTTAGCCCACTGCCACGCGAGCCACCAATGGCTTGGCGAGCCGCAGGAGGCTCGCGAGCCGCGCAATGAGTAACACTGCTCTAGAGCACTGATACGAGGACGTGTCTTTTCTGTAACACACACACACACACACACACACACACTCACGCACGCACGCACGCACACGCACACACACACACACACACACACCAATGCATAAATACTTGAATCAAGCTGTGTGTGTGTGAGTGTGTGAACAGACGTGGTGTAAACGTACCTGAAGTCGAGGCAGAATGATGTCACACATCCTCTCTGAGTGAAGAAGCTCGTCAATGAACTCGTCCACATGCATCAGTTCAAACTCTATTACAAAAAAGAAAAACGATTTCTGAACGATTTCCTCATATATCCACAACATATTCAGAGTTTAAAAACCAACGTTGTCAAAACAAATATTGACATTATGGATCCTGTGGGAGAAAATCCCTGAAGCTTGGGCCGGATGTCCTCAGGATCTTCACCACACTATAACAATACTTCTATATTGCTTTCAAAAATCAACAGTGTTCAAGGAGTTTCAATAGAATAAGAGTTTACTGAAGAATCAACACAGTACAGCAAACACGAGTCGGTCCAAGGAGTGATTGAATAACAAATCACACACCTCTTAGTTTATACATTTTCCTTATCTTTCAAAGTTGACACCATTGTTCCAAAAAGTCAGTGAGTAGAGACAGGAGGGGTAGAGACAGGAGGGGTAGAGAATTCAGACGGTGGCAGGTGTTAGTCAGACACAAGAATACAATTGTCTGTTTCTTATGATGACCTTCAGTTTACCTAAGATACAATGGTCGAGTTTGACGTGTAGGGCTAAAGAAAACATTTCCTATCTGAAAGGAGGCACAGAGAATACAAGTAAAGTTACAGCGATGTGCTGAGCGAGTCAGAAATTAATTAAACCAAGTTTTAAACAATAGTAATGTAACATCTGTTGCCTGACTGTCCTGCCAACCTTGACTTTTTAACCACTGTGCACCAGTAGTTATCTTTTTCTTCAAATACTCTCTAACTTTCCCACAGCGGAGAAAAAAAACTGTGTTTTCAAATACTCCTGACAACAGCACATTCTGCTGACACTTTATCTATTCTTACTTAACTAGTGGTGTAACTAGTAACTAATGTTATTTTAGCTGTTAACCTTTACTTTCCATGACCTCACTTTCTGCCTTTACACCATTAAATCTCAGTGTCTGTCGTATAGACTAAAATACTCTAATGATTAACAGTATACAAATATCTTCATGTTTCAGGCAGTTGCTAACTAAAATCATTATTCTGCTTCAAACAATATCCCACAATCCTTCAAGTTAACGAGGATGTTTTCATTCCCTCCCTTCTTTCTTCATTCTTTACTTACTTTTGTCTCTTCGGTGTGTCTTGTTATTTTCCTTATAGGGAGTTTAAAGTGTGTATTTTCTTTCTCATTTTCAATCTTTTTTACGTTTTCTGGTCATTTTTTTTCCACACTGACATGGATATAATTCTGGTAGAGAAATTGGAGAAATGCCTAACACATCTATATAATTTAATGAAATAACTATTTTCTTTCCCTTGCTCCTTTTCATCCTTCCTGTCTTCCTTGTTCTCTTCTGTCTTACTCAATTTCTTTACTTTACTCTTCTTCCTACCTTTCTATACCTTCCTTGCTTGTGTCCTCCTTCCTTACCTCTCTCAGCCATCTTTTCTTATTTCTTACCTCATCCCTTTTGGTCTTTCCTTTCATCCTTCTGGCCTCCTTCACTACTTTTTCCCTCCTCTTCTGTTACTGTGACACTCCTTTCTTCATCCATTCCTTCCCTTTATCATTTTACTTCCACATTTTTCCTATAAATTTGTCACATACACACTCAAACACAGTACAATGTGTCGTGCAATTATTTTGTGTCAAGCTCCGAAAAGCAACTCACAAAAAAATAAAGAAATATTTTCTTCCTACGCATTCAATGCTGCTTACTCAATTTCTATCTTCCTCCCTTTCTCCACATGAGATGAACAGTGGTTATGCAAACATAGCAAACTTCAGATTATATTACATTAACCTACCAAGGATGTGTTTTTAATAATTGTTATTTTTATTCTCCATCAGTGCTGCTCAGAGTCAAAAAACTAACTCCAAACTGGAGGTCCTGCAGTGTCACTTCACCTGGACACCAGCAGGTCCTTACCTTTATGTCTCAGTGAAAAACTGAAGGACATCGGCACCGAGGAGGGAAACAGCTGGCAGGGTCACATTTACAACCTGCGGGGGTTCATTGAATACAAGCTGGGGTTCACTGAAGAAGCCCAGAGTTTCTTCAACAAGGCTACATGATGAGAAACGCAGATGAGTGTCCCTGGTTAGTGGTGAACTACGGGAACCTGGCTTAGAGAGAGCCATCAGGATGCAGCCGGACATGGTGGAGTGGAACACCAGCCATGTTTTAGGGTTAGTGAATGCTTCAAAGCACAGCAGCACAGGGCTGGGGGCTGACATCTTGGTGAAAATTAGAATCAACAAAGAACAGGATCCAGAGAACTTGTACTTTGCAGTTCACTACCTCGAGCAATGTGTTAAGAAAGGAGAAAGAATTGAAGATGAAGCACGTGAACTAGCCAGGGAGTTTTGAGAAATCCTGTCAGCAGCTACAGTGGTATTAAACCCTTACTTAGCGTTTACAGAAACTATTTATCTGTTGATGAGGCCATTGATTTGGCAGAGGAGGTTCTGAAAAAACATCCAGATGAGCAATCAGTCTCCATGAAGAGATGATTTCTCTTTACCCTCGTTCCTCACTTAAGAAGAAAATAGACCTCGCAAATATATATGCAAAGTCAACTAACGACCTGGCTAACGCTGAGCAGATATACCAGGAACTGCTAGAAAGGGATCTTGAACCAACAGATGCTTTACAACAACTACGCAACTCATTTATACTTCCAACAACAGGATCGCAACAGGTCAATAAGATATCACATGAAGGTGGAAGAGAAACCGCAACAATCCTTCTTTCGGGAGAACAGCATCAAAGTTCTGGAGAAGATTAGAGACAAAGACAAAGAAATAGAGAAGTTTCTGGAAAAAATATAGGTATTGCATAACCTAAAGGAATCTGTAAGTACTTATTAATCAAGCTGTGTCCATTAAAGGCAGGTTTCAACAAGTGTCTGCACTTTCGTAGTTAATGGAAGACAGGCTGTTAAAAAAAAATCAGCCATCGATGTGTACGAATCCTTCACTAACACAGGTTATTAACATGTTCAAATGTCATGACAATAATTCAGTATCACATTATTTGTTCAAATAAGTATTGAATGGATGAATTTTCCTTAACTTAGCGTATAAATCTGCTCAGTTTTACACAGCCACTGGTCAATGTTGCAGTGAACTCTTATATTTTGTCTCTTAATTATTTATTTTATTCTTACTTTTAATGGGGGGGGGAGGGGGGTGACAGATGTGTAATGTCATATGTCTTCGAAGCTACTGGGTGCCTAAATTTCCCCCGGGATCAATAAAGTATCTATCTATCCGTAACCATGGTGTTTTCCTTTGCACTGTATTGTACATAGTGAACTCTATAGCCTTTGAAATGTGCTTTTCTGAAAGCTTTGAGTTCCATCCATCCAGCCATGCAGTCTACCGCTTATCCGGGATCGGGTCGCGGGGGCAGCAGCTCCAGTAAGGAACCCCAATCTTCCCTTCTCCGGACCACATCCTCCAGCTCCAACTGGGGGATCCTGAGGCGTTCCCAGGCCAGTGAGGAGATATAATCTCTCCACCGAGTCCTGGGTCTTCCCCGGGGTCTCCTCCCAGCTGGACGTGCCTGGAACACCTCCCTAGGGAGGCGCCCAGGTGGCATCCTTACTAGATGCCCGAACCACCTCAACTGGCTCCTTTCAACATAATGGAGCAGCGGCTCTATTCAGAGTCTCTCACGGATGGCTGAGCTTCTCACCCTATCTCTAAGGGAGACGCCAGCCACCCGTCTGAGAAAACCCATTTTGGATGCTTGTACCCGTGATCTCGTTCTTTCGGTCATGACCCAGCCTTCATGACCATAGGTGAGGGTAGGAACGAAGATCGACCGGTATATTGAGAGCTTTGGCTTCTGGCTCAGCTCTCTTTTCGTCACAACGGTGCGGTAAAGTGACTGTAATAACGCCCCCGCTGCTCCAATTCTCCGGCCAATCTCTCGCTCCATCGTCCCCTCACTCGCGAACAAGACCCCGAGGTACTTGAACTCCTTCACTTGGGGTAATGGCTCATTCCCTACCCGGAGTAGGCAATCCACCGGTTTCCTGCTGAGAGCCATGGCCTCAGATTTAGAGGTCCTGATCCTCATCCCAACCGCTGCACACTCGGCTGCGAACCGATCCAGTGACTGTTGAAGGTCACAGACCAATGATGCCATAAGGACCACATCATCTGCAAAGAGCAGCGATGAGATCCTCAGGTCACCGAACTGCAACCCCTCTCCTCCACGACTACGGCTTGATATCCTATCCATGAAAATTGTGTACAACTTGCAATGTCTATGTAAGACTGAGGTAGCTGTATTAGACTGTACCTACAGTGTGAGACTAACTACAGTAAAATCAGTAGCTGAGGCATGGCAGGAGTGATCATTTAGTGGAATTTATTCACACGAAAGCTTCTACCTTCAGGCTTTGTCTTTCCTCCTCTAAGAGGAACTCGCCTTCTCCGTGCATCAAAAACTGACCTGCTTCAGCTCTCTCTTTGGTCAGGGCGGTGGTGATCAGCTTAGTGGTTAGGGTGCGGATGCATGGGATGCAGCAACATCCACACAGGATTAGTATACCTATCATTATCGGTATGATCAACAGAACGCTCAACACCATCATCTTATACTGACCAAACCAACGCTCCATGGAGCTTGTGAAGTAATTCTCTACCCCACTGTTTGAGGCTAGCTCTTTGCTGAGTGCGCTGAGTCCTTCCAAGGCTCTGGTAATGGATCCATCAGGGGCTGTGTTATTTGGGATGAAAGTACAACACATAGATCCAAACAATTTGCAGACACCCCCTTTTTCAGCCAACAACATGTCTAATGCAATTCTGTTCTGATATGACATCAGGCTAGTCTGCCCTAATTGCTCATGCACTCCAGTGAAAGCATCTACGGTGTTGCGTATCTCTGCTGGTTGTAATAAAGGTAATTAATCCAAGCTACATTTTTGTTGACAGTCACTTGAACGAAAATGGACTCAAAACCCGCTGCAATTTCATTTCTAGCTTTGAATTCGTCAGGGACACCACGTGGTACTCCCATGGAGTCCATGTAAATTGTGGAGCTGAAACTTCCACTGGGAATAGAACGTTTACCTCGACTCAGGAGCTCATTCCCACTAGACCGACCGGAGAGTTCTTCAGCAGAGATTGGCAGGATGTAGAAAGGCATTACCAACTGTATCAATGCACAAGTACCTACCCAGTCTGGCGGTAGGGCTGGATGCAAAGTGTTTGTACCACAGTACCACCATACGTCAGCTCTGGCAAATTCCATGACAGACATCTTTGCTCCAAACAACATCCCTCCGTGGGAAACCCTTAGAGTGGAATTACACCATTTCAAATGTCCTACCTGAGTGCCTGTGCCACTGGTCTTGGTGATACACTCATAATCGCCGTCATAGGCCGAAAAATGAGGTGGAATGGAGTCAATTCTGGTCACTGGATACAACAGGGCCAGAGAGGTGCATCCTGCGGGACTGACAAGAGTGTACAAAGCATACATACACTGGAGACCTGCTGGGTCATTACTCAGATTCAATGGAAATGGAATAGTAGCTAAACTAGGTCTAGCAGCGGCGCATGGAACACAGTTTGCTTGACTACTCTGTTCAACGGAGTATCTCACCCAATCCAGCCATGCATTACTGTCCTGATATCCTGTCTCCACTGCCATTGTTTCTTTAAGATTAGTGATGTTCAGATAAGTCACACTCATTTTCTTCTTTGCTAGTCCGGTGTACGTTTTCTGGGTCTTTTTCTCAAGAGGGATTAAGCTTGGCTCTATTACCTTCAACCAAAACATGAACAGTGGGTCTTTGGGATTCTTTGATATCCCTAAATAGTACAGGCCAGAATCAGAGAGTTCAGGGTGGAAAACTGTGATGACCACAGGGTTACAATTTGTCGGATGCCCATTACCGGCCAGAGTTCTTGGATCAGGATTAGGATTAGGTGGTTCACTTTCACCACATTCACATGGGCTTCGTTTAATGATTCTCCATTTTTCAACCAAGGGGTGGTCTAGATTAATCCATCCCCCGTTTGAGTGTGCAAACACATCGGGATAATGACAGGGAGGCATACACAGATACTTGGCTTTGTTGGAATCGCATTGTGTGTTCCATTCTCTACCGTCAGCAGACATCATGGTGTTTACATCAAATTCAAACGAGGTGATCTTGTCTCTCTCTACTGTAACGGTAATCCCACCGTCCTTAATATCTACGGCTTCGTTGTTTTTCATGCTTCTCATGCGTCTCACTCGTCGCGTTAGTATGGTGTTAGGGGGTGCAATCTCATTAGGGAATCGTTCAGTCACATCTTGGATTTGTTTAGTTGTCAGATTGTCTGGTGTGTAGTAAGCTTCATTTGGGCAAAGATTAGCTACTCTATTGCTTGGTTCCTTACTTCCTACGCTCAGTGTCAAGGGGAGCATTATGACAATTGTGAGCAGTGCTAACCCAGCTATCATCTGAGGGTCTCCCCATGGAGAGATTTTCTGGTACACTATTACCTCCGCTTTTTTGTCTTTTATTGGTGGCATTTTTAACTGGTTTTATCTGCTATCTGCTCACTTAGACAGACAAACAAATAATTGTGACAAGTGAAACTTAGATTAATCTAAGGACAATTTATCCTCTGGTGCTGATTCTAGATTCACAAATCAATTAGTCAGTACTGTTTTGTTCCAGCAGGTTCAAATCTTGACTAATTTCTGCTAAACAGCGAGAAGGCGCCAGTGCAGGTACACAATGTGTGAGGTGGTGCCAATTAGCTCCTGTTTTACCTTTTACCCGGAGCGCGTGTGAAGTACGTTCTGTCACCTCCCACGGTCCAGTCCACCTAGGTTCAGACCACTTTCTTTTGTGGACCTTGACCCTTACCCAATCACCTGGTCCAACAGGAGTCTCTGGTGGCTTGTCAGGTTTTTCTGCTGCTGCTTCCACCTGTGTAGACAAAACTTCGATGATTTTAGCCAAAGCCTTGACATATTCATCTGCCTCAATCTGCCATAGATCTAATACAGGACCGTGCCCTCCTTCGCGTGGAGGGCCAGGCATTGGTCTACCGGTTAACAGTTCATGTGGAGACAAATGTGTTTGACTGCTTTGTGAGGATCTCATTGACATGAGTGCCAAAGGTAGGGCATCTACCCACTTTAACTTGTTACCATAACATGCTTTAGCAAGTTTTCTTTTGAGCGTTTGATTAGCTCGTTCTACCAAACCCTGTGATGCCGGATGATATACTGACCCAAATTTGTGTGTTATGCCAAAATACTTTTCTACTTCTTCAAGCTTATGGCTCGTGAAGTGTGTCCCATTATCTGATCGTATGCAACGTGGAACTCCATACCTTGGTATGAGTTCATTTTTTAACCATTTGATTACAGAATTGGCATCTTCTTTTTTGCAGGGAATTGCTTCAATCCACTTAGTGAAACGATCGACCATTACCAAAACATATCTGTACCCTCTTACCACATTTTCTGCTCCCATGTCTGTATAGTCAATACATATCTCTTTGAATGGTGCGTCTGGCACTGGAAAACGACCCATAGGACACTTGTATGTTCTTTTATTGTTAAATTTACAACAGATATCACATTCTGTTACAAAGTTTTCAACCATCTCTTTCATAAATGGGTGCCACCATTCTACCTCTATGTCCCTTGTTGTTCTTAGTTTTCCAACATGCGTGGGGCCATGGGCTTGTTTGATCAACAGGTGACATAGTTTAGCTGGTGCCACGAGTCTGCCATCATGAGCTCTCCAGATTCCTTCAGTCTTGGTGGCTCCCTTATGAGCCCATTGATTATGCTCATAGACTCCTGCTTGTGCTTGCATTTCTTTGATGCTCTCCAAAGTGAGTTGCTCTTGATTTTCACTGTTCAAACAAATCATTTGCTGAGTGTAGCCGCCTGCTACTTTAGCTGCCTTGTCTGCTGCATCATTTCCTTTTGCCACTGCTGTATCAGTTTTCTGATGACCTTTGCATTTCATTATAGCAACATGTGATGGCAGCAGTGCCGCTTTCAGTAGGGCTCTTAATGCTTCAGCATGTTTGACAGGATTTTTGGATGAAGTCAGGAAACCTCTTCTCATCCACTGGGGGCCGTCAATATGGACAGCGCCATATGCATAAGCAGAGTCTGTGTATACATTTATTCTCTGGCTGTGGAATGATGTGTGCTTCCAAAGTTTGTGTGTTTTCTCCACTTTGTTGCACTACAGCATAGGAAGCTACATTTCCTTCATCTCCTTTGTAGCAGCAGCCATCACTGTATAGAATTTTATCTGTATTATTCAATGGTTCGGTTTCCAAATCTGATCTAATTTTAAGATCTTGTTGTGAGACAAATGCACAGTCATGTGGGTCATGGTTTTCTGAATTCAGTCCTGTTGCCATGTTGATTGTCCCTGCCACATATGTGATGTGGGGCTTAGTTAGTGTTTCTTCTATCTTTACTTTTCTAACTGGAGAAAAGGTGAACGCTTGTGAGTTTAGAAACGCCACTACATCATGTGTAGTGTTTACTTTGAGAGGGTGGCACATCACCACGTGTGCAGTCTTTTGAATTGTCTTTGCTAGAGCAGCCAGGTGTCTTGTACAACCTGTTTGTCCTTGTTCAACATTGTCCAATTTTGAGCTGTGGTACATCAGTATATGTCTTTCTCCCCCTTTTTTCTGAAACAGGACTCCATTTACTATCCCTCCTGTTTCAGAAACATCCAAATGAAAATCATCATTGTAGTCTGGGGAGCATAGATGTGCAGCTTGTCCCAAGGCTTGTTTAGTCTTAGTGAAAGCTTCTTCGCCTTCTGTAGTCCAGATGAGCTCAGCAGTGAGGTTTCTGTTTCCTGCTTCTGAGAGCATGTCTCTGAGTGGTTGAGTCAGATTTCCTTAATCTGGTACATGAGTCCTACTGTAACCCGTCAATCCAAGAAATGCCAACATGTGTTGTATTGTCTTAGGTTTTCCATGTGATAGGATTGAGGTCTTTTGTGCATTGGTTAGAGTCAGGCTGTTTGCAGAAATGAGTCTTCCCAAGAAAGTGACTGATCTTCTTGCAACTTGAGTTTTTTCTTTCTTGACTTTGTATCCTGCTTCTGCAAGTAGTGTAAGGAGATTTGCTGTGGCTTCCAGGCAGGATTCAGCACTAGTGCCTGCCAGCAGCAAATCATCAACGTACTGTATCAGAGTTACACCTGGTGGCAGTTGTAAGCTGCTTAAGTCTTTTTTCAGAGCTTGATTGAACAGTCCTGGGCTGTCTTTGTAGCCTTGTGGCATTCTGTTGTAGGTGTATTTCTGTCCTTTATATGTGAAAGAAAATATGTCTTGTACTTCAGGGTCCAATGGTAGAGAAAAGAAAGCATTAGCCAGATCTATGACTGTGAAGTATTTGTGTTCAGGATTGAGATTTTGAAGTGCCACATATGGGTCTGGAACAGGTATATTTTGTGACACCGTAGCAGAGTTGATTTTTCTTAGATCATGAACCATTCTCCAGCCTTTGTTGCCAGCTTTTGGGACTGGTAAAATGGGTGTGTTCCAGATGGAGTTTGAGTGTCTGATTACACCAGCTTCTAGGAGTCCATTGATTGTTGCTCCTATTCCTTCAACCTGCTCTCTTTTTAGGTTATATTGCGGTAACCAACATGATGATTGTTCTGTTTTGAGAGTCACTGAGACCTCATGATGAGGCACAAAACCTACATCATAGTCTCCAGTTGTCCACAAATATGATGGGATATCTTTGAGTGTTTCTTCTGTGTCAGGATGGTTGGTGTGTTCTCTTCCATGGTCTCTTTCCAATTCTTGTTCTTCCAAGATGCCAACATCCATACTGTGGTGAGTGATTTTCCACATCGTCTCATCTTCTGCTCTCCATACGCAGGCAATATTGGTTGGGAGCCAGTTGATTGACAAGGCTCTCTTTATCATGGGACCTAGGGACCTTGCTTCAGATCCTACTGCCAATGCCAGTGTGATATGTGGCACTGCTTCAGCTGATAATGCATACCATTGCAGTTGTTCTTTAGTGAGAGCACAGAATGCAGCTACACCTTGAGGTCCCACGTAGATGTCCTTGACTTCTATTTGCTCCTTTGTCATGTTTCTTTCTTCCTCCCAGGCTTGTTGATACTCTTCGTCAGGTTGACGCAAGTAGTTATAGGTGCAGTGTAAAGGATCAAGTGGAGGTCCATATGGAGCTAATGTGTTGATCCAAGGCTTCCATTCCATGTAAGTCTTCTGGACTCCTGGAGTGTCTTGACCTTCTGTCAACAGGCGGCTCCAATACACTGTTGTGGTAGTTTCTTCAATGTCTTGGGTAGGGCTTGATGTCATCACCAAGATCCTTTGATCTGTTTGATACTGTCCATGCAGATGTATTTGTCCAGGAAACTGTAGAGTCAGTCCATCACTGGAACATAGAATTCGTGCTCCAGTTTTAACCAGCAGGTCTCTACCCATCAGGTTTACAGGACACTTTGGGGAGAAGAGGAAAGGGTGTAGCAGGGATTGTTTACCAAGTACAGTGACCAATGGCATGGTATACTTTTGTTCTTCTGTTCTTCCCGAGTATCCAACGGTTCGAAGGGTCTTTGTAGAGAGAGGTGATGTTTTTCCTTTCAAGGAAGTTATACAGGACGCTGTTGCTCCTGTGTCCACCATCAGTTCCATTTTTTCTCCTTCTATCGTACAGGTGACCATTGGTTCATTCTGAGCTGGAATAGCTTCACCTGCAGTTGGATCCTCTGGGCATCTTCATTGTGAGGAGCCATCCCATTCCTGGGAATGTTCCCATGCAGAGAGTGGCATTTGGTGAGTGTTGGGAGGATTTCTTCCTCTTCCTCTACCAAAACTTTGCTGTCCTCTTCCTCCTGCAGGACCTTGCTGTCCTCTTCCTCCTCTTCCATAGGTGGGATATCCTCCTCCTCTACTGTTAGGGAATCCTCCTCTTCCTTGGTAGGAGTTTCCTCCTCCTTGGTAGGAGTTTCCTCCTCCTTGTTGCCCATACTGGTGGCAATCTTTGACCCAGTGAGATGCGCTTCCACAATTAAAGCATCCCTGTGGCGGAGCTCTTTCATAATTTCTGTAGCGGTTGTTACCCCCTCTCCATGCTCCTCTGTTTGGTACTTGCCATGGAGGTCCATTTTGAGGAACTTGTTGCTGTGTATGAGTCTGTATTGTTGTTTCTGGGAATTCTCCAGTATCGTACTGTCCCATTAACATCTGTCTCTTATCTTTCTTATTTCTTGAAGCCTCAGTGTCTTTCTCAGCCATTTGAGCCTTTGCCAATCTGCTGGTGATTGTCAGATGTTCTTCTTCCTTCTGCACTTCTGTTTGCCTGTGTTGCTCGTCATGATGCACAAGGTGCTCTCTCCAAAGTGCATTAGGCATTGAGTCTAGTCCCACCACACTCTTCAGACAGTTTTGGACATGAGTAGATAGGGCCTTTATCACTGCATGTCTCCACAACATGGTACATGATGGAGAGATGTCATGTCTTTCTCCAGTGCTGTCTAACCAGACGCCTTCGCTTCTTTTCAGGAAAGCATGCATTTCTTCATCATTTCCTTTCTTTAGGCCTGTCACTGCTGTTATGCTGCGGGTGGTGGGAAAAGCGTCTCTCATAGCATCCCAGTAATGATTCCTGTGAGGATTGAAGGATTTTTCATCGTCCTCGTTATTGCATCCAGCGATGAGATCCATGTCTAGCATCGTCTTTTTTCCTTCCAGTCCGCCCATGAGAGTCCTCAAATCTCCCACACACACACGATCTCCTGCTGTGTATTTCTCAAATTCATTAATCCATTTCTGTGCTCCTGAGGTGAGGGGAGGCAATTTGGCCGCCAAACTCTCCAAATCACGATGACTCCAAGCGTGGTATACCATGGGTCCTCCTGGTGTTGCCATGAGTGGCATCTGTTGTGCTGCTCTTTGCTCTTCCATCTTATTTCTGGTTCTAGTCGAAATTGACTGTTCTTTCATCTTCAGTCGTCCTTCTACAAAGTATGTCTTGAAGTCACTCTTTTCTTCTGGGGAAATCGTGCTGAGACTCCTTTCAGAATTCCTTGAGCTTCTTCCAGCTTGTTCAAATTCTTCTTCATCCTCATCAGTTTTATCTTCTTCATACTCTGGTCCCTCCTCGCTTGTTGCTTCTTCCTCCAGTTTTTCCAGGCTGTCATAACCCATTCTTTGGCGTGTACCATCATGTTTGATAATTTCTTCCCTTCTTATTGCATCTTCTTTGCGTCTTTCATCCATTCGTACTGCTTCAGCTACCAGTATTTGCTGTTTGTTTGAAATGGTGTAATCATGGAAAACTGAGTATGAATTTGGGGTGCGTAGTACCTCTTTATGTGGATTTGGAGCAGGGTGAGCAGCAAAATGAGAGGGAGAGTGGGCGTTGAGTAGCTTTTCCTCTAATTTTTCCTCGAGTAGTTGGACATGTTTCATCAGGTGCTCTAGTCGTTTCTCTGTTTCTCCCTCCTCTACTTCCAGACATCCTCCCTTTATGCCCATCATGGGTGCCTGTATTGGAGTGGGATTAACAAGATTGTGACTGGGTGCATATGCTGGAGGGGCGGAGGCTTGTGTCAATTCTGGGTAGAGTTGAGGTGTAGGCTGAATAGGTGTAGTTTCTTCATGTTTGGTGCCTTTTTCTTCTTCTTTTGCTTCCCTGATTACACAAATTGTCTCAGGTGCGGTCTGAGGTATGTTCTTGAAGAGTAGAAGGAGATGCATAGCTCTGGATTTTCTGTTTGCAGCTTTCAATGCGGCTTTCTTTACAGCTCCAAATCTTTGTTTTTCTCCTGTCTTCTCCCATGCTGCCATCTTTTGTTGATATTCGCCATTTTCAAATTCGTAAACTGCCCTTCTTTGGTCCTCACTTGGACCTGGTTGATCATCAGTTGGAAACAATCCTCTTTCTTGCCATGCGAGTAGTAGCTTTTCTGTCTTTGCTCGAACCTTCTTTCTTTCACTCGGTTTGGTGCAGGCATCCAATCGTTGGTACATTTGTTCTTTGTACCGTGCTGTGGACACAACCTTGACTTGCTTTGAGCTTTCAGATGGATCCATCATGTTGAAAATTTGAAATTCCTCAAATGTTGTTCAGTCAGTGGAGATACTCAAAATTCAAATGAATTGAGCGCAAAATGAAAATAAAAATTAGAAATAAAAAATGTTTAAAGTTCAAAAATTAATTGAGCGAGAAATAAAATTAAAAAGCAAAAAATGTTTATGTTTTAAATTAAAATAGAAATGAATTCAAAAAATGTTTACGTTTTAAATCTAAAATAGAAATGAAATCAAAAAATGTTTATGTTTTAAATCTAAAATAGAAAATAAAAATTGGAAGTGTAAATTTCCTAAGTTTAAATCTGGAATCAGAAATAAAAAGAAAACATGGAAATCAAAACCATAAAATGTAAATCTGAAATATAAGTATAATCAAAGGTAAATCAAAGGCAGGACTTATTCAAACTTTTTCTCTAATGGGCAATTTGTGACAATTATTATAATTATAACTCTTATTTGAATTTTGGGTGTAAATTCAATTTTGTCCACCAGATGGTAGCACTGGACCCAGTTCGCTGAAGAGGCTGGCAGTCCGGCAATGAACTGCTCCAGTGCCTCATGCCCGACGACGTCCTCCGCAGAGTTGGTTCCCGGCTGGAGACAGCACCTGGCTGCGTCATCTTCTGCAGCCCAATCGGCAGTGGCCGAACCGGAGTGTTTCCTGGATCGCCCCTCTGGTGGCCGAGCACTGCAGCAGCTCCCACAGGAGGACACGATCCTCCCGCTGGCATGCCGTATTGTGGCAAGGGCTTTTCCCCTCCTCTGACCTGTCCCTATTCAGGTGCCAGTGTAGCAATCCCTATCTACAGCCAGGTGATATGTAGACAGGAGAGGAGACGTGGGACAGGCTCACAGCTGTTTATTGGTACACTCAAACAAATGCATGTCTTATCAGGCGCTTTTTAGATAGCTCCGAGGTTGCTGACTCCGTCCAGCACCGTGTAATCCCATGGATTTCTCTCGCTCTGGGTAATCCATGTCTGGGGCTCCAGGACTCAGCCTACTGGAAAATGAACAGAACCAGGCCATCACCATGCATTTTTTATGTGACTGATTACCTGATTCCGTTCAGCTCTCTGGCCTCCAGCTGGCAAGGTGAACAACGCTTATGTGAGTAGAGCCAAACCATTAAAGTAAACATTTGCACCAGTGAATAGAGTCTCTTAAAAGATGATTTCTCCCTACTCAGCAGAGCGTCATAATGTAGGTGCAGGGTGCAGGGTGGTGATGGCCTAGTGGTCTAAGAGCGCCTGCTAAATGACCTGTGTCTCCAGGTAACCGCTGTCCCAGCTCTTCATACTTTCACCAGGGTCGGCGCCATCGCAAGAAAAACAAACTAATTAATTTAAATAAACTTAGGAGAAAATATAATGACAAACTTTAATGAGTCATGTCTTAGTTGTTTTTCCAGATATGTGGCTTTAGGTTTCTATTGCTGGGAAACAATAGTCAGGCGGGCGTGTTTAGACAGAACAAAAATGCAAACGTATGACATTCACTTCGACTTCAGTGTGAACATATAAAGCTGCGTGCTCAACAACATCTCATCATTTTCAGCAAAGCAGGAGTTAGACATATCTGACTTTGTACCAGCGAACCTAAAGGTGCATCAAGAGCAAAAACCAGACGAACTGCTGAGTCAAGGAAACAGCCGAATGATGAGGTGAGAAACTGCTTCTGCATTTCAAGTAATGACAATCATTCTGATGTACTTAATATCTTATTATTATTGAGCAACAGAGATCCAAAATCCTCACCTTTAGTCATGAGCTTTGGGTAGTGACCGAAAGATTGAGTTCACAAACAAAAGTGGCCGAAATAAGTTCCCTCAGTAGGGTAGCTGGGCTCAGCATAAGTCATAGGGTATGTAAGCTCAGACATACGGAGGAAATTAAGCTTTCCTTCTGCGGTTTTCCGTCCAAATCTTGAAGACTCCGGGGTAGACCCAGAACACGCTGAGGAAATAATATTTTTATATTATAGAATAGAATTTATATATCTCATCTGGCTTGGGAACACCCTGTGTCACGACGCTGGATTTGCGTTTCCTGTTTTATTTTGAAATGTTCCCTTCCCCTTGTGTCATGTCTTGTATTACTTCCTGCCCTTGTGTATTTGCCTTTCTCCCCCAGTTGTGTCTCGTTCCCTTCATTAGTTTCCTCCTGTGTATTTGCCTTTCTCTCCCAGCTGTGTCTTGTTCCCTCATTTAGTGTCTGTGTGTATATATCCCTGTCTGTCTCAGTGTTCTTTGTCAGTTCATTATTTTTGTTACTCTCATGTTCTGCTCATGCTATCCATGTTGCCGTGTGCGTCCCTCGTGTACCCTCGTGAATCTTCGTGCTATCCTGTGTCAACCCTGGTTCGTGTTTTCAGTTCTATTTGTTACCTCGTTTTATATATTGGTAAGCTTTTGCTATATAAAGCTCTCTTTTGTTTAACCTCATCTTGGTTTTTGCATTTGGGTCCTCCTTATTACAAAACGTAACACCCTGGGATCCCCCAGGAGGAGCTGAAAATGTTGCTGCTGAAAGGGAATGAAAGAAAGATGGATGTTTTATTTTCCTTATGACTGTTCATGTTTCCTTTCTTTGTTTACTTGTTTGCTGTCTACTCAGTGCTTCTTACTCCATTCCTTCCTTCCCTCTTCCCTTTCTCCGCATGAGATGAACAGTGGTTATGCACTAATTGCAGACTTCATCACATTAACCTACTTATGATGTGTTTTAATAATTGTTATTTTAATTCTCCACCAGTGCTGATCAGAGTCAAACAACACTGGTGTCCAAACTGGAGGCCCTGCAGTGTCACTTCACCTGGGATCTGGACACCAGCAGGTCCAAACTTTTCCGTTGCAGGGAAAGGTTTGAGGATTTTGGCACCGAGGACGGACACAGCTGGCTGGGTCACATTTACAACCTGCGGGGGTTCATTGAATACAAGCTGGGGTTCACTGAAGAAGCCCAGAGTTTCTTCAACAAGGCTACAGAGGCCTTCCGTCAGATGAGAAACGCAGATGAGGGTCCCTGGTTAGTGGTGAATTACGGAAACCTGGCTTGGCTGCACCACCACCTGGGAGACCCAGCAGAGAGTGAGGCTTACCTGACAAAGGTTGACGCCCTGATGAATGAATACCAATATCCATCTCAGGACGAGCTCCACCCAGAGATCTACCCTGAAAAAGCCTGGACTTTCATAAGGTTTAGCACAGATAAAATGCTGCTGGCTGCAGATTACTTCCAGAGAGCCATTAGGATGCAGCCGGACATGGTGGAGTGGCACACCTACCATGTCAAAGGGTTAATGTTTGCTTCAAAGCACAGCAGCACAGGGCTGGGGGCTGACATCTTGGAGAAAATGAGAATCGCCAAAGAACAGGATCCAGAGAACTTGTTCTTTGCTGTACACTACCTTGAGCATTGTGCTAAGAAAGGAGAAATAATTAAAGATGAAGCATGTAAGCTAGCCAGGGAGGTTTTGAGAAATCCTATCAGCAGCTACAGTGGTATTAAACCATTACTTGGGGTTTACAGCAACTATGTATCTGTTGATGAGGCCATTGACTTGGCAGAGGAGGTTCTGAAAAACCATCCAGATGAGCGTTATCTGATGAGATGTGCTGCACTCTGCTACAAATGGAAGATATTTTTCAGTGACAGTCCCCAAAAACAAAGCATGGTAGACAGAGCAATCAGTCTCCATGAAGAGGTGATTTCACTTTACCCTCATTCTTCCCTTGGGAAGAAAATAGACCTTGCAAAAATATATTCCAAATCAACTAACGGCAAGGTTAAAGCTAAGCAGATATACCAGGAGCTGCTAAAAAGTGATCTTGATCAGGCAGGCAAACAGATGCTTTACAACAACTACGCAAAATATTTAAACTTCCAAGTACAGGATCGCACCAGCTCACTAAGATATCACATGAAGGCGGCAGAGATACCGCAACAATCCATCTTTCGTGAGAAAAGCATCAAAGTTCTAAAGAACATAAGAGACAAAGGCAAGGACAGAATGTGTCGCGAAATACAGACGTTTCTGGAAAACCTGCAAGAGCCATAATGTTTTTAACAGCACTGGTTCTGAATCCAGAACAAATATAGGTATTGCATTACCTGAAAATAATCAGTAAATTAATCAAGCTTTGTCTTTTAAACGCAGGTTTCAACACGTGTCTGCACTTTAGTAGTTAATGGAAGACAGATGTTAGATATTGTCACAATATCTAAAAGATTATTTGTAAAATTGTTTATATAGCCTTTGCAATTTGCTTTGCAGTTAGCTTTGTTTTGTGAACTATAAAACTCTTTGATTGGTACTGTAATACTTAACTTAATGTATAAACTGAATATTATCACCAGCTGATTGTATGTATAGAAAATATGTTTCTCTTGAGAATGAGACCCTGTGTCTCAATGAGATTTTACCTATATAAATAAAGGCAAAATAAAAAAATGTCAATCATTGTCTAAGTTGTATACAATAATAAATATGCATTATGTACACCAATAAAAGTTATTTAAGTGTTTTTTTTTGTTTTGGTGGTTACTATATACAAGAAACTTAAATACATCTGGGGCATCTGCGTTTTTATCACTGATAAGTGGTGCAGACAACACAGTACGACTCAACTTCACTTTTTTGATGCCAGACCGGGGTGGTGGATCCCTTATTCAAAAAGGGGGACCAGAGATTGTGTGCCAACTACAGAGTTATCACACTTCTCAGCCTCCCTGGTAAAGTTTGGTGGCCTAAGGATCACATCGCTGCTCTTTTCAGATGATGTGGTCCTGATGGTGTCATCGGTCTGTAACCTTCAGCAGTCCCTGGATCGGTTCGCAGCCGAGTGTGAAGCGGTTGGGATGAGTATCAGCACCTCAAAATCTGAGGCCATGGCTCTCAGCAGGAAACCGGTGGATTGCCTACTGGTATGGTAGGGATAATTGGGTATATAATAGTTATTTATAGTAAAGGTCAATAGTTATTTATGGCCTTTTATCAATAAATATTATAATATCTCCAAATGCACAGCTTGTGAACGCCTGGTGTTATTCTTAGAAAAACCTGTCTAATATGTTTAAGTCTTTATCCCTTTTATCTGAAATTTGAAGGTGAACTTCATAACACTTGGTGCTATGTTTTTATTTATACCAGCTATACCCATCTTCAGGCATATTTTTCAACAACAAACTTCAGGCAGAGTGTATTTTCTTCAAATTCAGTATATTCAGACCACTATTACTCAGTGCCAGAAGCACTTGGAGTGATTAATCAATGTTTTACAAGAATAATAAGAGAGTTATCTTTTTAATGAGACCAAAATCATGCATCTGGTGCAAATGGTTGAAGAGCAGCTTATAATATACTTGTAATTGTAATGTAATGTAATATAATAGCACACTTCAGAGCATATTACATTAACTTACTGATGATGTGTTTTAAGAATTCTATTTTTATTCTCCATCAGTGCTGCTCAGATTCAAACAACACTGACATCCAAACTGGAGGCCCTGCAGTGCCACTTCATCTGGGATATGGACAATAAAAATGAAATATATTTAAAAAGTAGTCCACTTTGAAATAAACAAAACGTATAGCTGCAGCCTAATATCTTAAAAAGAGTAAACATAAAGAAATAGGCCAGTTTCTATTTAATAATGTCCGTTTCAGTGTGTTTTCATCAACATGGATGTAGTGATAATTTCTTTGGCTTGTAAAAAATTCACAATAGCCTCTCAAATGTCCCACAAAATGTCTTTCATCATCACATTTTCTGTTGTTTGCTCTTTTCACATATCAAGCACACTGGTAAGCCAGCATTGTTGACAGGGAAAACAAATGTATCTGTCCACGCAGAATTATTTTATCCATGGTTAGCATAGGCGGGGGTCTGCAACTCAAGATAAACCACCTGCAGGGGTTAGGGTTAGGGCGCCCGTAGACGCAGTAGAATGTGACGCATTTTTTAGTTGACAAAATATTAAAATATATATTTTATTTCAGTGTTACAATATCACCTCGAACTCCAAGATAAGAGGTGTTCCTTTTGAAAGATTGTCCACTGTGCAACAAAAAATACATGTTCCATGTTTTTTTTTGTCAAAGCTACAGGGAGCCACTACAGAGGGGTTAAAGAGCTGCATGTGACTCCTGAGCCGCAGGTTGCAGACCCCTGTTCTAGGGGGAGCTGAGGGAATAGAAAATGGATGGATGTTTTATTCCTTATGACTGGTCCATTCATTTTTTCTTACTTTGTTTTCTTGCTGTCTATTCAGTGCTTCTTACTCTGTGCCTTCCTTCCCTTCTCCCTTTCTCCACATCAGATGAACAGTGGTTATCCAAACATAGCACACTTCAGAGCATTTTGTATGAACCTTTTGAGAATGTGTTTTAAGAATTGTTCTTTTTATTCTCTATCAGTGCTGCTCAGAGTCAAACAACACTGGTTTCCAAACTGGAGGACCTGCAGTGCCACTTCACCTATTTAAAAGATTATTTGTAAAACTGTGAGCAGTAATTTGTATGAAAATCCTTGAATAACACTCGTCATTTAAATAGCATCACTGAGGACATGTTAAAAATATTGTTACCATAATTCAGTATCACATGATTTATTCAAATAGATTTTGATCAGATATTGTTTTTCTTTAATAAGTTACATGTAGGCTATACGTGTAACCATGGTGTTGTCCTTTGCAATGTATTTTAATAACATAATAGACTCTATAGCCATTGAAATTTGCTTTGCAGTAAGCTTTGTTTTGTAAAAGACAAAACTCTTTGATCGGTACTATAATACTTAACTTGATGTATAACCTGAATATTATCACCAGATTGTTTGTATAGAAAGTATGTCAAGCTTTGTCTAAGTTTTATACACTAATAAATATGCATTATGTACACCAAGAAAGGTTCTTTGAGTATTTTTTGTTTTGGTGGTTACTATATACAAGAAATTGAAATACACGACACATCATTATGCAGTACTGTACACCGGGTGCTGATAGATGTTAATTAAACTACAACCTTTAAGTCAACAATATTTCCAAGGCGATATGTGAACAGGTGACTAATAATCAAACATGCAAGCTTTTGTGTTGAAAAGAAGTGTTTTTAAATTAAATAGAACCCTGTCAGGTCCAGACCTCCTGGTGGCACGGCACTGCTGCGACCCGGGCTCCTGTCGCGACCTGGAGCTTTTATGTTTTTATGTTGGTTTACGTTTCTTTTTTAAATTTTAAACCACACGTTTTAATCTAAAGACTGCGTATGTTGGCACGATGACGATGCTTGCAAAAGAGACGCACTAATGGCTCTCTGCACTGCGGGAGCCTTCCCACCATCTGACCTGCCGGAGGACATACAAACTACAGAGTCTTCTATTATAGTGTTTACTGAGACGTGGCTTCACCGGGATATTTCTGGCTCTTTGTGAGCTGGAGTATTTTTCTTTAATTCACTCAGACAGAAGTGAAATGTCGGGGGGCATCTGTGTTTTTAACACTGATAAGTGGTGCAGACAACAAAGTACGACTCGACTTCACCTTTTTGAACTTAGGATGTGTTTTTTATTATAGGGAACTTCAATTATTGCAAACTTAAACTGTCACCCGGTTTTCAACAATACTATAAATGCTGGACAAAATTATAGACAAATGTTACGGCAATGTGAACAACGCTTATGTGAGTAGAGTCAAACCCCAGAGCTTCCAAACCCGGACCATAATACGATGCATCTCATATCTGCTTATAGAACTGTTGTCAAACAGAGCAAACCACAAACCAAGACTGTAAACGTTTGCACTAGTGACAGAATAGAGTCTCTTAACAGATGTTTTCTCCCTACTGAGTGGGTTATCAGCAGAGCGTCATAATGCAGGTGTTTCCAGGTAACGCTGTCCCAGCTCTTCATACTTTCACCAGGGTCACCGCCATCGCATATGAAACAGACATGCAACAATTTTTACAAGGGGTCATTTTACGCATCTCACATAGCTTTTATTAATTGTATAATTCACATTAGCATGTTTCATGAAGTAAGTCTATGCACCTCAGTTTTGTTGTTGTTTTTCAGTTTTGTTTTTTGTCAGAGAGAGAATTCAGCTGAGGGGGCACAGTGAACTTTTTGGACATACCTGGACCCCCAAGGCTCCACATTAAGCCGACAGGGACATTCTGCAGACAACTGCTGCTCAAAGTGTACACATATACTGAATATGCTTATATTATGATATCATAATATTTTATCAGAAGGTGCAGCCATAAATAACTGTGGCATCTTGGGGTTAAATATTTCACTCAGAAAATATGAATATATACACAAATTTAAAATAATTGTTTTGCTTTTCTTCTAAAGAAGAAAAACGATTATTTCAAATACACTTATGAGAGAATATAATCACAATCTTTAATGAGTCAGGTCTTAGTTCATTTTTCAGAAATGTGGCTTTCGGTTTCTATTCCTGGGAAACAATACTCAGGTGGGCGTGGACAGAGCAAAAATGTAAACATCTGACATTCACTTCTGCTTTGTAGTCAACATTTAAAGCTGTGTGCTCAACAACATCTCATAATTTAGAGCAAAGCAGGAGTTGGACATCACTGACTTTTTTCCAGCGAACCCAAAGCAGCATCAAGAGCTAAATCCAGCTGAACTAAGTAATATTTAGAGAACTGCTGAGTCGAGGAAACAGCTGAATGATGAGGTGAGCAACTGCTTCTGTCTTTCAAGTAATAACAATCATTATGATGTATTTAATATCTTATTATTATTAAGCCCCAGAGATCCAAAACCCTCACTTTTAATAATAATAATAATAATACATTGAAATGATATAGCGTTTTTCGAGACCTCAAAGCCGCTTTACAATAGTAGGGGAAGTGGGGCCAGGGGTTAGGACGAGGGAAGAAAGGGAAAGAGAAAAATAAAATAAATAAAATAAAAATAAAAAATAAAATAAAAATAAAAATAAAAATAAAAATAAAAATAAAAATAAAAATAAAAATAAAAATAAAAATAAAATAAAAATAAAAATAAAAATAAAAATAAAAATAAAAATAAAAATAAAAATAAAAATAAAAATAAAAATAATAAGTCACTTGAGTCACTTTTCAGAAAATAATATTTTCTTCTGCTCCGGCTCGGTTTGCTGTTATTTTATATGTGGTGAAACGCCAAAGTAGCTGCTTGATGTCTTTAGTTTTTTTGGACAAGTCTAGTAGTCTACTCCATTGAGTGTTGACAAGAAACAGGTGTAGACGAAATATGTGTTTTATTTTCCTACTCAGTGCTTCTTACTCCATTCCTTATTTCCCTTCTCTTTTTCTCCACATGAGATGAACAGTGGTTATGAAAACATAGCAAACTTCAAAGCATATTACATTAACCTACTGATGATGTGTTTTAATAATTGTTACTTTTATTCTCCATCAGTGCTGCTCAGAGTCAAATAACACTGGTGTCCAAACTGCAGGGCCTGCAGTGCCACTTCACCTGGGATCTGGACACCAGCAGGGCCAAACTTTTACGTTTCAGGGAAAGGTTAGAGGATTTTGGCACCGAGGACGGACACAGCTGGCTGGGTCACATTTACAACCTGCGGGGGTTCATTGAATACAAGCTGGGATTTACTGAAGAAGCCCAGAGTTTCTTCAACAAGGCTACAGAGGCCTTCTGCCAGATAAGAAATGCAGATGAGGGTCCCTGGTTAGTGGTGAACTACGGGAACCTGGCTTGGCTGCACCACCACCTGGGAGACCCAGCAGAGAGTGAGGCTTACCTGACAAAGGTCGACGCCCTGATGAATGAATATCCATCTCCATCCCAGGACAAGCTCCACCCAGAGATCTGCGCTGAAAAAGCCTGGACTCTCATAAGGTTTAGCACAGATAAAATGCCGCTGGCTCTAGATTACTTCCTGAAGGCCATCGAGATGCAGCCGGACATGGTGGAGTGGAACACCTGCCATATCTTAGGGTTAATGTTTGCTTCAGAGCACAGCAGCACAGAGCAGGGGGCTGACATCTTGGAGAAAATGAGAATTGCCAAAGAAAAGGATCCAGAGAACTTGTACCTCGCAGTTCACTACCTCAACCAATGTGCTAAGAAAGGAGAAAGAATTGAAGATGAAGCACGTGAGCTAGCCAGGGAGGTTTTGAGAAATCCTGTCAGCAGCTACAGTGGTATTAAACCATTACTTAGCGTTTATAGAAAGTATTTATCTGTTGATGAGGCCATTGATTTGTCAGAGGAGGTTCTTGAAAACCATCCAGATGAGCGTTATCTGAAGGGATGTGCTGCACTCTGCTACAGATGGAAGATCTTTGACAATGACAGTCTTCCAACACAAAGCCTGATGGATAGAGCAATCAGTCTCCATGAAGAGATGATTTCTCTTTACCCTCGTTCCTCACTTAAGAAGAAAATAGACCTTGCACATATATATGTAAAGTCAACTAATGGCCTAGCTAAAGCTGAGCAGATATACCAGGAACTGCTAGAAAGGGATCTTGAACCTGTAGACAAACAGATGCTTTACTTCAACTACGCACAACATTTAAACTTCAATGGACAGGATCGCAACAGGTCACTCAGATATTACATGCAGGTGTTAGAGATACGGCAACAATCCATCTTTCGTGAGAAAAGCATCAAAGTTCTGGTGAACATTAGAGACAGAGGCAGGGACAGAATGTGTAGAGAAATAGAGGAGTTTCTGGAAAACCTGCAAGAGCCATAGTGTTTTTAACAGCACTGGTTCTGAATCCAGAACAAATATAGGTATTGCATTAGCAATAACATCTGTATATACTTATTATTTTGATTACTTACACGTTAATTAAGTTGCACGTTTTTTCTCTCTTGGCCGTGTGGTCCAGAAGGCAGCAACACACACACTCGGAACATGTAATATACGATCAACTCATTGTTGGTTTTAGTCTATAAATGGCTAACAAACAAAAGAACCTGTATATTTTGAGCTGTCTCCTTTTAAGGCAGGTTTCAACAAGTGTTCATTGAAGACAACACATATCTAAATACCTATACATTAGCACTGAAAAACTGCCAGCTGTAGTACACAAGTACAAATGTGTTGTAAATGTTAGTGAATAATAAAACTTGGATTTGTAATGCAGCTTAATTTGTTCTATCACCTGAATTACAGCCAAATGCAACTGATTGTTTTCATGTATGTAAGCTGTGTCTCAGTTGTACACTCTATAAATACTATGAAATATACATTACTAAGACATTCTGTTGGACGTCAACCAAACTACAACTTTTAAAGCTACTGCCAACATTATATTTGAAAACCTTTAGAGAAGCAAAACATTAGTTAATTCATCGTTTTCCAAAAACTAAAATCACAGTAACACTGAATTTTATGTTTGAGATTTCAGAATAATTCCTTGGAAATAATAATTTGGTACTAATTACAGGGGAAAACAGTAATTTCCTCAAAAGAAATGCTGAAGTTTTTCCCAAGTAAAGATGAATTCATTTATTGATTGATGATTGAAAACTTTATTGGATCCTTGTTTAATAACATAATTTCCCAAAGACAAAGTATAAATGTTTGCATGTTCAGCCGACCTTTTGGCAATATAGTGTAACATGAAACCCATAGACTGTTGAAAACACAGCTGTAATATTTGTATCATGTCTTATTTTACTTGGCAAAGTTCCTTGTAAATAAAATCCCAGGAGCATCATGTCATGTCTCGTCGAGTTTGTTGAGTTTTTCATGTTGTAACTTCCTGTTTTGTTGTGTAACTACCTCTTGTTTCTCAATCCAGTTCCCTTTACTTCCTGTCTTGGTGTGGTTTCCCGCCATCTTCAGCCCCCCCCTGATTGTTTCCACCTGTTCCCCCTCACCTCTTGTATAAATTGTCCTGTCTCCCCTTGTCTTGTGCCAGTTTGTCTTGTCATATCATGTGCAAGTACCAGTGTATCAACAAGTGTGATTTTTCAGAGAAGTTTGTATATCCTCCTAGTGTGCGCTTTGAGTTGATCATCGGATTTATTGAAGTAAAGTATTGTTTTTTGCACTTTACATTTGTTTCTGGAGTCGTGCGTTGTAGTCTTCCTTCCCTGTGTCCGAGTCGTAACACATCAATCATGAGTTGCATGTCGTCGTCTTTCCTCTGGATTCAAACAAATTTCCATAAAACACACGACTAAGGAATCAGGGTCTTTCTTTCTGACAAATGTCAGGTCAGAGTGTGAAACTCATTCTTAACATACAGAAACACA
>NW_021166910.1:32500-127500 GCF_900634415.1 Cottoperca gobio | reverse complement strand
CACAGAACTGTCCTTCAGCTCCACAGTACACCAGGCAGATGGCTTCTGGGATGAATGACACTGAGTGCTGGTTGGACACCACCTGGGGAGGCGTAAGCTCCGCCTGACAGGGAGCATCTGGAACTGTGGGTGGAGGACATGGGTACTATTCCCCATGATGTCATAAGCCTTTGCCCTGACGTGCTACTCATTGAAGGAGGTTAAGCTTCGGAGGGGCACTCCAGTGGCTTTGGAACAACACTTGGTTTGGAGACGCTTTCGGTTTTTGACGTCGGTATGCTTTCTTAATACGAGCTTCTGTGTCCAGAACTTCAATATGTTATCAAAGACAGTACCAAGACATTTAAACTGGTTCACAACATCCACCTCCTCACTGTATAACCACTGCATCTGTCCTAAGAGGCTTGCACCCCCCCCCCCCGGTCTTGGTGATGGCCATGCTCCCATTCAGATCCTGGGAGGAGTGACAGGAAGACCATGAGTGATGGTTGGATTAGTTGCTCTTACAGTCATTTGTGTAGAAAATGAGCAGGAGGGGGCATATGATGCACCCTTGTGATGAGCCAGTGCTGATAAAGTGCCATTTGTTAGGACTCTGTCCAGTTTCTTGGCGAGGGTGACAGGCTGTGTGGTGTTAAATGCAGAAGAAAAATCCACAAATAGGAGCCTGGCAAAGGCTCCATTCTTTATCAGGTGATTGTGAATGGTGTCTAGCAGGAACGTTTGTAAGCATCATCCACCCCCCTCCTAGCACATTATCCAAACTGGAGAGGGTCTAAGATGGCACCAGCAGTAGAGATGAGGAACTTTACCACTATCTCTAAGACCTTCTTGAACAGAGCCATATGAGTGCAGACTGTTATTGCATTATCTTTGATTAATGATCAGTTCTAGATTCTTTGTAGGAGAATTATCTGTAGATAAAATCAGTTAAATTAGTTTTACTCAAAAAAGCAGAGGGGAGTATCTGCAGTCTTCCTAACAATTAGGGCTGTAAGGCGATAAAAAAAATTAATTACAAGCTTTGTGATGAATTCATCGCGATTAATTGCATAGATCAATATTTGCTGTCTGAGCTCCGACGGGAGCTCCGAGTAGACGAACATATCTAAAGACAAAAAACATCAGATGGTTGGAAAAGATTCACAAATAGCCCAGTATGAGTAAGCAGATATTATTTTTGCAAGGCTGTTTATCCAATAGCCTTTAGTAGTTTCTAGAATGAGTCAATCTTTCTATCTCAAAAGCAGTTTCTAGAATTACATTTACTTAACATACACATTTTTATTGCCAGGTAGGTTTTCACATACAAGGAATTTGCCTTGGTGTTTTGCTGCATTACAATAAACATAGTAAGAGAAAATAAAAGATAAAAAGCAATTACTGCAATAGTCAAGAAACATTAATAAAATAGAAACGGTGACAACTAAAATATGAAAAACAACATGGACAATATATCCATTTTTAAAATTAAAGAGCTGCACATTTTGGAGCAGGAATTTTAAAAATATTGTCGTAGGAATGTGAAAGAGTTCCAGTGTAATGCAAAGAGAACATACGCAATGTACTAAGAGACCAAAATATGTGCTTTAACATAACACATTGAGACAGTTTTCTGTATTTATCAACTATCAATTTCTTATTATTATTATTTATAAATCTACATGGTGACAGTGTGCACAGTGTCCTATGTTTTGTTGGTTGGTTGGTTGATGAAGGGAATACAGCACAAATGCTCACTTTTTCTCTCAATGGATTGAGATAGAAACTCACTTGAAATCTTCGTTTTTTATGAACTCAACGATGATGTCTTTTTCAGGTTGAATCTGCAGCATCTTCAGAGTGAGGCAGAGGAAGGGAGTGGGCTTGATGTTTCCTCCAAAAACTCCACAGACAAACTTCAACTCCATGGCTTTGTCCACAACCAGCTCAGCTGTGGATGACACAACATGCACACACTTTATAAAACAGTCACTGTGAAATACCAAAGGACAAAAAGAAAATGTCTCATTATTGTGTAATATGATTTATTTTGTTGTGTTTATTCTCTAGTAAAAAGTAAACAATAAACCCAAATAATAGGCTGATGGACAGTACAAATTACAATATTTATGATCAAATATATATTTGTTATATTTTTTTAAATGAAAATAGACCTTGCAAATATATATGCAAAGTAAGGGCCAGGCTAAAGCTGAGCAGATATACCAGGAACTGCTAGAAAGGGATCTTGAACCTGCAGACAAACAGATGCTTTACAACAACTACGCAAAATATTTAAACTTCGATCGAAAAGAGTACCAAAGGTCACTAAGATATCACATGAAGGCAGCAGAGATACCGCAACAATCCTTCTTTCGGGAGAACAGCATCAAAGTTCTGGAGAAGATTAGAGACAAAGGCAGGGACAGAATGTGTAGAGAAATAGAGAAGTTTCTGGAAAAAATATAGGTATTGCATTACCTAAAGGAATCTGTAAGTACTTAATAATCGAGCTGTGTCCATTAAAGGCAGGTTTCTAAAAGTGTCTGGACTTTTGTAGTTAACAGTCGTAGTTAATGGAAGACAGAGGATGTTAAAAAAAATATCAGCAATTGATTTTTATGAAACACGCCGAATCCTTCACTAACACTGATTGTTAACATGTTGAAATTATTTGTTAAAATAGATTTTGAATGGATGTTGTTTTCCTTAACTTAGTGTATAAATCTGCTCAGGTTTACACAGTGTACTCTCTCAATTCTTTTTTTTTCTTACTTTTAATGGTGGGGAGGGGGGTGACAGATGTGTCATGTCATATGTCTTTTAAGCTACCGAGTACCTAAATTTCCCTCGGGATCAATAAAGTATCTATCTATCTGTAACCATGATGTTTTCCTTTGCATTGTATTTTAAGAACACCGTACACTCTATAGCCTTTGAAATTTGCTTTGCTGAAAGCTTTGAGTTGTGAAATATAAAACTGTGATGTAATGTAATACTTCATTTTAAAATTAATATTATGGCCAGATACAACTGATTGTATGTATAGAAAATATGTCAAGTTTGCTTAAATTGTACAAATTAATAAACATGCATTATATACACTATGAAAAGTAGTTTTAACTCTTTGTGTTTTGGTTGTTACTATATACAAGAAATTCAAATACACGACAAATCATTTTGCAGTACTGCACTTAGGCTGCTGATGGACGGTAATTAAACTTTACATTTTGAAGTTAACATGGATGAGCATTAAACAAATGAAGCTGTATAACAGAGGTATGTGAACGTGTTGGGAACCAAACAATAACCTGCTTACACCAGCAGGTGGCAGCAGCAGAGCGTCATAATGTAATGCAGGTGTCTCCAGGTGACAGCTATCCATGGAAGGACACACAAACCTCTGCAGGCTAGACAACGGCCCCCTGACTGCCATTAGGTATTGGGATGAAATCCATGGACCCATTGTCAGACCCTACGCTGGTGCAGTGGGTCCTGGGTTCCTCCTGGTGCACAACAATGCTTGGCCTCATGTTGCGAGAGTGTGCAGGCAGTTCCTGGAGGATGAAGGAATTGATTCCATTGACTGGCCCCCACGTTTGCCTGACCTAAATCCTATAGAACACCTCTGGGACATTATTTTTCATTCCATCCGATGCCGTCAGGTTGTACCTCAGACTGTCCAGGAGCTCAGTGATGCCCTGGTCCAGATCTGGGAGGAGATACCCCAGGACACCATCCGTCGTCTCATTAGTACACGACGTACATATACAAGTGTAGGCCTAAATATCCATCAGTTTAATACATATTTCTTTGCGCTATTTATATTGTTTACAACTAACAGAAACCCCTGACTTGTATATAAACATGTTATTCATGTTGTTGGTCATATATAGGCCGAATACTCCAAACTGCTGTTTGGGGCATAGGCACAAACAACAGTCAGAGGCGAAGGCTTAACCCGGAGGCAACCCTCTCGTCCTCCGGGGTGAACTCCAATGTAGCGGCGCTCAGCTGGGGACTTGTGAGTAATGTATGTTTCTTGTTATTTTCCTTTCTTCAAGGTTAATTTGTTATCAATATACAACACAGGGTTGCACAACAACATGCAAGTTGTAGTCACTGTTGTGCTACACAGGAAAAAAACAAAATAGTTATGAGCTGTCATCTCAAAACAGTCATCTTCCTTAAGTTCTTTCCTCATTTCATACTTCCAGTCTTCGTTCCTTCTCTCGTTTCTTTTCTCCTACCTTTTGTTATCTATCTTTTCCATTATTTTCTCCCCGTTTCCTCCCTTCTGTACATTTCTCTTTCTTCATTGACTCTTTCAGGCCCTTGGTTTGTCCATCCAGTCTAAATGTGTTTTGTAAAATCTTACGACCGTGTGCCCCATGATGGCCTGTGGGGGGTGCTATGGGAGTATGGGGTACTGGGGTCATTGCTACGAGTTTTCGAGTCCTTTCAGTATACAACCAAAGTGAAAGCTGCTGTGGAAATTCTGTTAACAAAGATGATCAAAAGATACAAAGCATGTCTTTGAGTATTTTATTATAAAGAAGGCTTTCTGCAGAAAGGATCAGACCATGCAGCACCAATACTCTACCGGGCGATCTTCGTTCCTACCCTCACCTATGGTCATGAAGGCTGGGTCATGACCGAAAGAACGAGATCGCGGGTACAAGCGGCCAAAATGGGTTTTCTCTGGCGGGTGGCTGGCGTCTCCCTTAGAGATAGGGGGAGAAGCTCAGCCATCTGTGAGAGACTCGGAGTAGAGCCTTTGAGTTGAAAGGAGCCAGTTGAGGTGGTTTGGGCATCTAGAATGGATGCCACCTGGGCGCCTCCCTAGGGACGTGTTCCAGGCACGTCCAGCTGGGAGGAGACCCCGGGGAAGACCCAGGACTCAGTGGTAGATGATGGATGGATGGATGGATGGATATATGCGCACATTCGTAACCCCTAATCCATAGTTTTAACTTTCTCTTTTAGATATATGTCATATTTTTATCATATAATTTGTCTGGTAGTTTATTATTGTCATGTTCTGTTCTTTTTCTTGTAAGTTCTTCAGGTTCCATGTTTCCCACCAGATAAGTGGGAACACTATCATCAGGGTAAGTACCACGAGGAAACAATTAATTCCCCACGTGCCGTAACATGATCTAAGTTTGTTGACTGGGGCGGGATTGTTTCTGAGTCTCTGGTATAGGGCCATACTCACTCTCCTGTTGTGACTCTGACCTCCTTTTCACAGTCCCCTTTTAGCTCTTGGGCTGTGTTGTTTCTTCACTGGGGTTAAGACAAGTGTCCCCTATTGGAAACACCTCCCTTTGTAGCCAGACTTCACACAAAGAGGTCTGGTTTCTGCTTCTATGGAGAGTCAGTATCTTTCTCAGGTGTAAGTGATATATGTACCCTTTTACAGTGTGCCAGGTGTAGGAGATGATGAGTCACTGGGTTGATCTGGAACTCTCTTGCAGTGGTTAGTGTGTACCCACGTTGCTCTACCAGTGACCTTTACTGCCGTCTGTGTTGTCAGGAGCACTTGATAGTGTCCCTGCCACCGCTTGTGTCATCAGCTTTTTCTTCTCAGGTCTTTTATCACCACCCAGTCACCTGGTTTCAAGTCATGCAGTCATGCAACGGAGCATTTCATCTTCACACAAAACCGTTGAAGTCAAAGTCCGCCTTGCTGGTCCAATACCTGTATTCAGTCATCTGCCAAACAAGATCTCAAAAGGACTCAGTCCATTCTTCAATCTTATTCTTGCTCTCTTTTGTAGAAGCACAATGGGAAGGGCTTTAGGCCATGATAGCCTTGTTTCTTAACAACATTTGGCTAATTTGTTTTTCAATGTGCCATTTTCTCTTTCAACAGCCCCTCCACTTGCTGGGTGGTAGGAGCAGTGTTGTTTTAAGTCAATGCCTAAGTACTGGCTAACTTGCTTCAGGACTGTGTTTACAAAGGGCGCTCCATTATCACTGCTGATCTTTGCTGGTATTTCCCATCTGGGAATAATATCTGTGATAAGAGCCTTAGTTACAGCCTCTGTATCCTGTTTGGCAGTGGGAAATACTTAAACCCGTTTGGAATACATGTCAACAATAACCAGTGTTGTGGAAGTTTTCCTGCTTTATGTGTATAAAGTCAAATAAATGGTGATAGAGACAGAGTTGTCTTTGTACATTTATTTGAGATCTCAAAGACACCAGTCCTACAGAGCACTGGTGTAGTCTGTAGGAGAGCGCAGATTGAAAGAGAACACACAGACATTTTATACACACTTGGTCCCTTGACTCTATTTACTGAGTGATAAACACAGCTTGGGACAGAGGACAAACTGCTGATGACCTATAGAACAATAAAACAACAGTCAATAGGTGATTGATCAGCACATCTGTTATTTACTGTAAACACATGTACTGTTAGATTAGTTCCTTTTGATGTTTGTAAGGTCATTCCCTCCAATCTGAAGAACTCAGTCCTGGGAAACTCAATCCTTTTATCTTTGGGTATATATATGCATAGACATTTGTTTCTTGGAGCAACATAGTATCTTGACTTTGTCTCTGATAACAGTTATGTAAACACTAAAGCAAATGGCACAACCATGATTCTTTCTCAGAGAGTTAATCAGTATGTAAATCTGATGAGAGGACCATCTGTGTCCTGTCTTACAATGCCTCCCCCATTATAACAAGAAAAGGCAGTTGACCCTGGCTTGATAAGGGAACTTGTAAAGTTGTGCAAATGCATGAAAAGAGAAATAGGCAGATCATCACTTGTAACATTATTTGGACATTATTTAAACAGTAGACATTTAAATTGCTATTACACCAGACAATATTTTCAGCCCAGTTTCGTGCGGCTCTTCAGTTCATATCGAATTTTATTTGTGAGTGTGTGTATGTGTGCTGTCAGTATGAGAGCATGACAGTGCATCTAATTTTGATGTGGCCCAAGAGCCAATCACAAAAATGCTTGCGATGCAGTGAACCAATCACCTTCGAGGGGGGAAAAACCTATCATTGAGTAAACAATATCTGACCATCTGAGTTCGATCCTAAAATGGCAGGGGAAAAATGCACAGCTAAGTGAAAATATGAAGACCAACATACGGCGTTTTATTAGAGTGGGAGAGTTCATATTCATATAAAAATGCTGCCTGACCTAGTGCAAAGTGTATTTGCGTGTGTTAACAAACTGAAACTGTCTAAGACACTTCTTCAAAAGGGAGAATTAGCGCATTTTCCCTCTCTGCTAAAAGCAAGTGGACAAGATTACGTTCCTCGTCGACCCTTTTAATGCTGAGACGGACTGTTTGAAAGCCCCGCTAGTCCATACCTTTCAACATTGGAATTTCAAAATAAGGGAATTTCTTTGCCGGACTCCGTCCATATCTTAACAGCTCTCAGCCACCAATGTGAACGTAAACACATAAGGGACGGGTATATACATTCAGGAAATACATGTTTATTTAAAGTATGTATTACTTGTACAGACATGTTATAAGATTTATGTATTTTATTTGATGAGTTATTATCATCAATTTATTTGATGATGGATGAGTTGTGTGGCTTTAGTTTTCCCACGACGAGTACTTCCTTGCGAGACGGGAAACATGTCTGCTACACTGCGACTGAAATCAACGCAGAAGTTGAAGGCTACATTGTTTTTAACGCAAAGCATTGACATCTTTCCCTCAGCTTTGGTCACTTGGTTTGCCTCCGACACAGTTATTATCACACTAGTCACGGACGAGGCGGTGGCCCAGTTGGAGATGATTGAACTTTCTGAGAAAGACCGACTGGAACCTGTTCTGAGGGAAGGGATCCTTGAGTTCTGTAAAACTGTGCCAATGGAAAAATATCCCAATGTCAAACGGGCTGCGCTCAAGCTACTATCAATGTTTGGGTCAACATACGTCTGTGAGTCGGTGTTATCTACCCTGAAACACGTGCAATCAAAGTATCGATCTGTTCTGACACACATGTGAAAGAATTGCTTCGAGTGACCACGACGGAATACAAGCCAGATTTGAGGAGGATTGTTCGAGGCAAGGAATGTCAGAAGTCCCACTAATTTAAAGAAGCAACATGCATAGGAAGATAAAATACTTTTTCACATTTGTTTACTGAGAGTTTGTGTGTGAGAGTGCACACAATGTTCATTGTTGATAACAAATGGCGCCTAAATACTTGTAGGAGAGGTTTAATTCAATTTCTCTCAATATTATAGTGTGTGACATTTACAATAACAATCTGAGCAGAGCTATGTGTGTCTGTCTGTGTGAGGGTGTGTGTGTCTTTGGGAGGGAGGGTCTTTGAGTGTGTGTCTGTGTCTGTGTGTCTGTGTGAGAGAGAGAGGGGAGGAAGAGAGTGAGGGAGCACAGAGAAAGGCTGAGAACAAAAGAGAGAAGGGGGGGGGGGTTGCACATCTGTGACTGTGTGTATGACGTGGCTCTTTGCAGTAACATAGTAACATTTTTGGCTCTTAACCTCTGACTGGTTGGCCATCCCTGTACTACACCAAAAGCATATCTGCTGTCTGTGTAGATATTTGCTGTTTTGCCTCCAGCCAATGTCCATGCTTTGCATGCAATTTGCATGCAGGGAGTGGCTGAGCCTGTATGGTGTCATGTAATGTAACTACAGCATAGCCAACTTGATTTTTGTCTGTGTCTGCGTTGCGTGTACCTGTGATTGTTTCCACCTGTTCCTCCTCACCTCTTGTATAAATTGTCCTGTCTCCACTTTTCTTGTGCCAGTTCGTCTTGTCATATCATGTGAAAGTACCAGTGTATGAAGAAGTGTGATTTTTCAGAGAAATTTGTATATCCTCCTAGTGAGCGTTTTGAGTTGATCATCGGATTTATAAGTAAAGTATTGTTTTTTTTACACTTTATATTTGCTTCTGGAGTCGTGCGTTTGAGTCTTCCTTCCCTGTGTCCGAGTTGTAACAGGATATCATGTGGACAAAGGTGTTAGATCATAAGGGAAGGAGAAAAACACAGTCTTTTGATTTATTGTAGAATGCTAACTCGGGAAATTAAGACGATGGGAAATTAATGATCTTTTAGCCTCAGTATCGTCATAAAGGGTTGGAAAACAATATGTAAGAATTGAGTGATTACAGCCGGCTGTAACCTCGGGTGATTTCTTATTTGCATATAAGAATAAACTCTATTGTATCTGACTTTGTTCTTCTCCAGTGAACTTCTTTTGAATCTGACTAGAACTGGACCAGAACTTCAATAGCTTATTAGATTTAATTTGTTCGAGGAAGAGGTCCAGAGTTCACTTCTGGCCCGGAGAAAATTATTTTTCCTCAACAGAACTTCAATTATTGCAAACTTAAACAGTCACCCAGTTTTCAACAATACTATAAATGCGGGACAGAATTATAGACAAATGTTACGGCAATGTGAACAACGCTTATGTGAGTGGAGCCAAACCCCAGAGCTTCCAAACCTGGACCATAATACGATACATCTCATATCTGCTTATAGAACTGTTCTCAAACAGAGCAAACCACAAACCAAGACTGTAAATGTTTGCACGAGTGACAGAATAGAGTCTCTTAACAGATGTTTTCTCCCTACTGAGTGGGTTATCAGCAGAGCGTCATAATGCAGGTGTTTCCAGGTAACGCTGTCCCAGCTCTTCATACTTTCACCAGGGTCACCGCCATCGCATATGAAACAGACATGCAACTAATTTTGACAAGGGGTCATGTTGCGCATCTCACATAGCTTTTATTAATTGTATAATTAACATTACCATGATTTATGAAGTAAATAAACTAGGACTATAATTTGCGATGTCCATGATTGGCTTTATTACTGTTGCATCAAAAAATGGAGTGGCCATTTAAGTGCATCGGCCATCTCCCCAGGTACGTAATCCAAGGCCCTGAACTACAGTCTACCTCAGTTTTGTTGTTGTTTTTCAGTTTAGTTTTTTGTCAGGGAGAGAATTAAGCTGAGGGGGCACAGTAACTTTTTTGGACAGACCTGGACCCCCAATGCTCCACATTAAGCCGACAGTGACATTCTGCAGACAACTGCTGCTCAAAGTGTACACATATACTGAATAGGCTTATATTATGATATAATATTTTATCAGAAGGTTTACCTTATCTGGATTACTTGTATTTAATATTTGGAGCAAGTGGGTGGCTGGATAGTTCTTCTTTTCTATCTTGTTTAATAGCTTGCGCCACATTAACGTGCTCCTTGCTCTTTTCATGTTTTTCAAACAAAGGGTGATTGAAATTCTTCGAGCCTGTATAAAACGCACCTGTTTTGTCTGCTAGATGTGGATATCTAGCGGTATATTTTGCACCACATTTCGGAAAGGTCATCATTAGCATGCAGCCACGGCACGTCATGGAGTCACTTTTCAGAAAATAATATTTTCTTCTGCTCCGGCTCGGTTTGCTGTTATTTTGCATGTGGTGAAACGCCAAAGTTAGCTGCTTGATGTCTTTAGTTTTTTTGGACAAGTCTAGTAGTCTACTCCATTGAGTGTTGACAAGAAACAGGTGTAGACGAAATATGTGTTGTTTTGATGACCTATCATGTACGCAAAGGTGCGTAGTGACACAAGTGACGTTACGCTATCCATATTTTTGCCGTGCATGCGTACCTGCGTACCAGTTATGTGCACCCCTGAATATATATCTCATCTGGCTTGGGAACACCCTGGGATCCCCCAGGAGGAGCTGAAAATGTTACTGGTGAGAGGGAATGAAAAAAGGATGGATGTTTTATTTTCCTTATGACTGCTCCATTCATTTTTCCTTTCTTTGTTTACTTGTTTTCTGTCTACTCAGTGCTTCTTACTCCATTCCTTCCTTCCCTTCTCCTTTTCTCCACATGAGATGAACAGTGGTTATGAAAACATAGCAAACTTCAAAGCATATTACATTAACCTACCGATGATGTGTTTTAATAATTGTTATTTTTATTCTCCATCAGTGCTGCTCAGAGTCAAACAACACTGGTGTCCAAACTGCAGGGCCTGCAGTGCCACTTCACCTGGGATCTGGACACCAGCAGGGCCAAACTTTTACGTTTCAGGGAAAAGTTTGAGGATTTTGGCACCGAGGACGGACACAGCTGGCTGGGTCACATTTACAACCTGCGGGGATTCATTGAATACAAGCTGGGATTTACTGAAGAAGCCCAGAGTTTCTTCAACAAGGCTACAGAGGCCTTCTGCCAGATATGAAATGCAGATGAGGGTCCCTGGTTAGTGGTGAACTACGGGAACCTGGCTTGGCTGCACCACCACCTGGGAGACCCAGCAGAGAGTGAGGCTTACCTGACAAAGGTCGACGCCCTGATGAATGAATATCCATCTCCATCCCAGGACAAGCTCCACCCAGAGATCTGCACTGAAAAAGCCTGGACTCTCATGAGGTTTAGCACAGATAAAATGCCGCTGGCTCTAGATTACTTCCTGAAGGCCATCGAGATGCAGCCGGACATGGTGGAGTGGAACACCTGCCATATCTTAGGGTTAATGTATGCTTCAGAGCACAGCAGCACAGAGCAGGGGACTGACATCTTTGAGAAAATGAGAATCGCCAAAGAAAAGGATCCAGAGAACTTGTACCTCGCAGTTCACTACCTCGACCAATGTGCTAAGAAAGGAGAAAGAATTGAAGATGAAGCATGTGAGCTAGCCAGGGAGGTTTTTAGAAATCCTGTCAGCAGCTACAGTGGTATTAAACCATTACTTATTGTTTACAGAAACTATTTATCTGTTGATGAGGCCATTGATTTGGCAGAAGAGGTTCTGAGAAACCATCCAGATGAGCGTTATCTGAAGGGATGTGCTGCACTCTGCTACAAATGGAAGATCTTTGACAATGACAGTCTTCCAACACAAAGCCTGATGGACAAAGCAATCAGTCTCCATGAAGAGATGATTTCTCTTTACCCTCATTCCTCACTTAAGAAGAAAATAGAGTGCATTATACATTACTAAGACATTCTGTTGGACGTCAACCAAACTACAACTACAAGCTACTGCCAACATTATATTTGAAAACCTTTAGAGAACAGTAAACAGTAATTTCCTCAAAAGAAATGCTGAAGTTTTTCCCAAGTAAAGATGAATTCATTTATTGATTGATGATTGAAAACTTTATTGGAGCCTTGTTTAATAATATAATTTCCCAAAGACAAAGTATAAATGTTTGCATGTTCAGCCGACCTTTTGGCAAAATAGTGTAACATGAAACCCATAGACTGTTGAAAACACAGCTGTAATATTTGTATCATGTCTTATTTTACTTGACAAAGTTCCTTGTAAATAAAATCCCAGGAGCATCATGTCATGTCTCGTCGAGTTTGTTGAGTTTTTCATGTTGTAACTTCCTGTTTTGTTGTGTAACTACCTCTTGTTTCTCAATCCAGATCCCTTTACTTCCTGTCTTGGTGTGGTTTCCCGCCATCAGAGAAGCGAAACGTGAGGGCGGGGGGGGGCATCTGTGTTTTCATCACTGATAAGTGGTGCAGACAACACAGTACAACTCGACTTCACCTTTTTGAACTTAGGGTGTATTTTTTATTTTAGGGAAATGTTGTAGTGTAATGCGGCTGTAGAGAGGGCATACGACTGTACTAGACTATGCATGATAACCCCGTGAGCACCTCTCACACAGGCTAGATAAGGATGAGTAATGTCTCGTCAAGTTTGTTGAGTATTTCATGTTGTAACTTCCTGACTTTGCTTGAAAACAGAGCGGGTTTGTTTGCACATTAAGCACAAAGGGTTCGACTCGTGGAGGACAAATAAAAATTCCTCTGTCCACTTTTCCTGAATGTTCCTATGCTCGTCTTGTATGGCTCGTACCTTTCTTTTTTAACGGGAGCAGCTGTTGTCTGTCCACAAACCACATCTCCAGCATCTTCCTCTCGATTTACGGTGGTTTGATGCTCCAAAGACAAATCTTAATTTTCCTCGTTTGTCACGCTTTGTTTCTGTCCAACAGGTGTGCAACTTTTTAATAAGAAATCGATCCATTTTACGTCTGTAGAAACACACGCAAACTAACATGTAATGGTGAAACGAGTCGTCCGGACTAACGCAGGTTGGTCGTAGTATCCTCCAATTTAAATGTTCAAATTTAGCGATATAAATAATTTTTTTGCAAATGTCCATATTCACAAGCATGCTTATGTTAACATATTTTTAATGAGCTTAAGTTAATTTATTTCTATACTAGCCCACCATGTATCTACCCGTCCAAGAGCACATTCACCATTGTCGTGCTGATAGACCGCCAAAACTGGCAACTCCGCAGTGAGTCAGTGTCGGCCGAGCAAGTTTAAATATCTTGTTTCTGTCTATATTTGCATCTTTTATCAATTATTATTACATATTATTTGTGGGCTAATAGAGCAGACTCAGTGTTTTAATGGGTTATATGTAATAGCCCTGCTTGTTTTTAGTGTTTTTATGAAATATCTGTATTGACTCCATAATCATATCTATCCCCCCTTTATTTAGCCCACTGCCACGCGAGCCACCAATGGCTTGGCGAGCCGCAGGAGGCTCGTGAGCCGCGCAATGAGTAACACTGCTCTAGAGCACTGATACGAGGACGTGTCTTTTCTGTAACACACACACACACACTCACGCACGCACGCACACGCACGCACACACACACACATAAACACATCAATGCATAAACATTTGAATCAAGCTGTGTGTGTGTGAGTGTGTGAACAGACGTGGTGTAAACGTACCTGAAGTCGAGGCAGAATGATGTCACACATCCTCTCTGAGTGAAGAAGCTCGTCAATGAACTCGTCCACATGCATCAGTTCAAACTCTATTATAAAAAAGAAAAACGATTTCTGAACGATTTCCTCATGTATCCACAACATATTCAGAGTTTAAAAACCAACGTTGTCAAAACAAATATTGACATTATGGATCCTGTGGGAGAAAATCCCTGAAGCTTGGGCCGGATGTCCTCAGGATCTTCACCACACTATAACAATACTTCTATATTGCTTTCAAAAATCAACAGAGTTCAAGGAGTTTCAATAGAATAAGAGTTTACTGAAGAATCAACACAGTACAGCAAACACGAGTCGGTCCAAGGACTGATTGAATAACAAATCACACACCTCTTAGTTTATACATTTTCCTTATCTTTCAAAGTTGACACCATTGTTCCAAAAAGTCAGTGAGTAGAGACAGGAGGGGTAGAGAATTCAGACGGTGGCAGGTGTTAGTCAGACACAAGAATACAATTCTCTGTTTCTTATGATGACCTTCAGTTTACCTAAGATACAATGGTCGAGTTTGACGCGTAGGGCTAAAGAAAACATTGCCTATCTGAAAGGAGGCACAGAGAATACAAGTAAAGTTACAGCGATGTGCTGAGCGAGTCAGAAATTAATTAAACCAAGTTTTAAACAATAGTAATGTAACATCTGTTGCCTGACTGTCCTGCCAACCTTGACTTTTTAACCACTGTGCACCAGCAGTTATCTTTTTCTTCAAATACTCCCTAACTTTCCCACAGTGGAAAAACAATTGTGTTTTCAAATACTCCTGACAACAGCACATTCTGCTGACACTTTATCTATACTTACTTAACTAGTGGTGTAACTAGTAACTAATGTTATTTTAGCTGTTAACCTTTACTTTCCATGACCTCACCTTCTGCCTTTACACCATTAAATCTCAGTGTCTGTCGTATAGACTAAAATACTCTAATGATTAACAGTATACAAATATCTTCATGTTTCAGGCAGTTGCTAACTAAAATCATTATTCTGCTTCAAACTATATCCCACAATCCTTCAAGTTAACAAGGATGTTTTCATTTTCTCCCTTCTTTCTTCATTCTTTACTTACTTTTGTCTCTTCGGTGTGTCTTGTTATTTTCCTTATAGGGAGTTTAAAGTGTGTATTTTCTTTCTCATTTTCAATCTTTTTTACGTTTTCTGGTCATTTTTTTCCCACACTGACATGGATATAATTCTGGTAGAGAAATTGGAAAAATGCCTAACACATCTATATAATTTAATGAAATAACTATTTTCTTTCCCTTACTCCTTTTCATCCTTCCTGTCTTCCTTGTTCTCTTCTGTCTTACTCAATTTCTTTACTTTACTCTTCTTCCTACCTTTCTATACCTTCCTTACCTCTCTCAGCCATCTTTTCTTATCTCTTACCTCATCCCTTTTGGTCTTTCCTTTCATCCTTCTGGCCTCCTTCACTACTTTTTCCCTCCTCTTCTGTTACTGTGACACTCCTTTCTTCATCCATTTCTTCCCTTTATCATTTTACTTCCACATTTTTACTGCTGCTTCATTTATTTTACCTTACTTTGCTCCTTGCTGTCTATCTGATCATGTTTATTTGTGTTGGAAAAATATTCCTAATAACATCACGAAGTCAGGATCCAAATCCAATAAAAGGGTTTAATCAATATTCTTGCAAGAAGGAGCCGAGTTTTATTCATACAAAGGATGATCAAATTCACGCACATACAGGTTGTAAGTTCTGCTGTGTTGCTCACAGGAGCAACTCTCCCAGCCTCAGTATTTATACCCATTGAAAGGACAGGAAGTCATGAAGAGCTTCCAGGTCAGTCTTCCTTTGTTCTACAAGATGGGGGTTTACAGTAAACACAGATGTACTAATCAACTCAGGTCCCAGACGTACTAATTCAACCGACTGAGGACTGTTCTTTGATTGAGCAGTTCACCTTCTGTCCCCTGCTGTATTTAACACTCCGTCGTTCCTCCTGTCCCCTGCTGTGCTTAACAATTAGTATTTCCTGTATTTTCCTATAAATTTGTCACATACACACTCAAACACAGTACAATGTGTCGTGCAATTATTTTGTGTCAAGCTCCCAAAAGCAACTAACAAAAAAATAAAGAAATATTTTCTTCCTACGCATTCAATGCTGCTTACTCAATTTCTATCTTCCTCCCTTTCTCCACATGAGATGAACAGTGGTTATGCAAACATAGCAAACTTCAGATTATATTACATTAACCTACCAAGGATGTGTTTTTAATAATTGTTATTTTTATTCTCCATCAGTGCTGCTCAGAGTCAAAAAACTAACTCCAAACTGGAGGTCCTGCAGTGTCACTTCACCTGGACACCAGCAGGTCCTTACCTTTACATCTCAGTGAAAAACTGAAGGACATCGGCACCGAGGAGGGAAACAGCTGGCAGGGTCACATTTACAACCTGGGGTTCACTGAAGAAGCCCAGAGTTTCTTCAACAAGGCTACATGATGAGAAACGCAGATGAGTGTCCCTGGTTAGTGGTGAACTACGGGAACCTGGCTTAGAGAGAGCCATCAGGATGCAGCCGGACATGGTGGAGTGGAACACCAGCCATGTTTTAGGGTTAGTGAATGCTTCAAAGCACAGCAGCACAGGGCTGGGAGCTGACATCTTGGTGAAAATTAGAATCAACAAAGAACAGGATCCAGAGAACTTGTACTTTGCTGTTCACTACCTTGAGCAATGTGTTAAGAAAGGAGAAAGAATTGAAGATGAAGCACGTGAACTAGCCAGGGAGTTTTGAGAAATCCTGTCAGCAGCTACAGTGGTATTAAACCCTTACTTAGCGTTTACAGAAACTATTTATCTGTTGATGAGGCCATTGATTTGGCAGAGGAGGTTCTGAAAAACCATCCAGATGAGCGTTATCTGAAGGGATGTGCTGTACTCTGCTATGAAGAGAAGATCAATTTCAATGACAGTCTCCCAAAACGAAGCATGATAGACAGAGCAATCAGTCTCCATGAAGAGATGATTTCTCTTTACCCTCGTTCCTCACTTAAGAAGAAAATAGACCTCGCAAATATATATGCAAAGTCAACTAACGACCTGGCTAACGCTGAGCAGATATACCAGGAACTGCTAGAAAGGGATCTTGAACCAACAGATGCTTTACAACAACTACGCAACTCATTTATACTTCCAACAACAGGATCGCAACAGGTCAATAAAATATCACATGAAGGTGGAAGAGAAACCGCAACAATCCTTCTTTCGGGAGAACAGCATCAAAGTTCTGGAGAAGATTAGAGACAAAGACAAAGAAATAGAGAAGTTTCTGGAAAAAATATAGGTATTGCATAACCTAAAGGAATCTGTAAGTACTTATTAATCAAGCTGTGTCCATTAAAGGCAGGTTTCAACAAGTGTCTGCACTTTCGTAGTTAATGGAAGACAGGCTGTTAAAAAAAATATCAGCCATCGATGTAAACAGGCCGAATCCTTCACTAACACAGGTTATTAACATGTTCAAATGTCGTGACAATAATTCACTATCACATTATTTGTTCAAATAAGTATTTTGTTTTACACAGCCACTGGTCAATGTTGCAGTGTACTCTTATATTTTGTCTCTTAATTATTTATTTTTTTCTTACATTTAATGGTGGGGGGGAGGGGGGTGACAGATGTGTAATGTCATATGTCTTCGAAGCTACTGGGTACCTAAATTTCCCCCGGGATCAATAAAGTATCTATCTATCTGTAACCATGGTGTTTTCCTTTGCACTGTATTGTACATAGTGAACTCTATAGCCTTTGAAATGTGCTTTTCTGAAAGCTTTGAGTTCCATCCAGCCATCCATCGTCTACCGCTTATCCGGGATCGGATCGCGGGGGCAGCAGCTCCAGTAAGGAACCCCAATCTTCCCTTCTCCGGACCACATCCTCCAGCTCCAACTGGGGGATCCTGAGGCATTCCCAGGCCAGTGAGGAGATATAATCTCTCCACCGAGTCCTGGGTCTTCCCCGGGGTCTCCTCCCAGCTGGACGTGCCTGGAACACCTCCCTAGGGAGGCGCCCAGGTGGCATCCTTACTAGATGCCCGAACCACCTCAACTGGCTCCTTTCAACATAATGGAGCAGCGGCTCTATTCAGAGTCTCTCACGGATGGCTGAGCTTCTCACCCTATCTCTAAGGGAGACGCCAGCCACCCGTCTGAGAAAACCCATTTCGGACGCTTGTACCCGTGATCTCGTTCTTTCGGTCATGACTCAGCCTTCATGACCATAGGTGAGGGTAGGAACGAAGATCGACCGGTATATTGAGAGCTTTGGCTTCTGGCTCAGCTCTCTTTTCGTCACAACGGTGCGGTAAAGTGACTGTAATACCGCCCCCGCTGCTCCAATTCTCCGGCCAATCTCTCGCTCCATCGTCCCCTCACTCGCGAACAAGACCCAGGAGGTACTTGAACTCCTTCACTTGGGGTAATGGCTCATTCCCTACCCGGAGTAGGCAATCCACCGGTTTCCTGCTGAGAGCCATGGCCTCAGATTTAGAGGTGCTGATCCTCATCCCAACCGCTGCACACTCGGCTGCGAACCGATCCAGTGACTGTTGAAGGTCACAGACCGATGATGCCATAAGGACCACATCATCTGCAAAGAGCAGCGATGAGATCCTCAGGTCACCGAACTGCAACCCCTCTCCTCCACGACTACGGCTTGATATCCTATCCATGAAAATCACGAACAGGATTGGTGATAAAGCGCAGCCCTGGCGGAGGCCAACATTCACTGGAAACGAGTCCGACTTACTGCCGAGTATCCAGACACAACTCTCGCTTTGGGCGTACAGGGATTGGATGGCCCTCAAAAGTGACCCCCTCACCCCATACTCCCGCAGCACCTCCCACAGTATCACCCGGGGACCCGGTCATACGCCTTCTCCAGATCCACAAAACACATGTAGACCGGATGGGCGTACTCCCAGGCCTCCTCCAGGATCCTTGCAAGAGTAAAGAGTTGGTCTGTTGTTCCACGACCAGGACGGAATCCGCATTGTTCCTCTTCAATCAGAGGTTCGACTACCGGCCGAACCCTCCTTTCCAGTACCTTGGAGTACACTTTACCAGGGAGGCTGAGAAGTGTGATACCCCTGTAGTTGGCACACACTCTCTGGTCCCCCATTTTAAATAGGGGAACCACCACCCCGGTCTGCCAAACCTTAGGAACTGTCCCAGACTTCCACGCAATGTTGACGAGGCGTGTCAACCAAGACAGCCCCTCAACACCCAAAGCCTTCAGCATTTCTGGACGGATCTCATCAACCCCTGCGGCTTTGCCACTGTGGAGTTGTTTGACTACCTCAGTGACTTCCATCAGGGAAATTGAGGATGATCCCCCATCAGCTTCCAGCTCTGCCTTTACCATAGAGGACATGTTAGTCGGATTCAGGAGTTCCTCAAAGTGCTCCTTCCACCGGCCGATAACCTTCTCAGTTGAAGTCAGCAAGGTCCCACCCTTGCTGTACACAGCTTGGATGGTTCCTCGCTTCCCCCTCCTGAGGTGCCGGATGGTTTTCCAGAAGCACCTTGGTGCCGACCGAAAGTCCTTCTCCATAGCTTCTCCAAATTTCTCCCACACCCGCTGCTTTGCCTCTGACACGGCAGAAGCTGCCGCCCTTCAAGTCCTTCGATACCCTGCAACTGTTTCCGGAGTCCTCCCGGATAACATAACCCGGAAGGACTCCTTCTTCAGTCGGATGGCTTCCCTGACCACCGGGGTCCACCACGGTGTTCGAGGGTTACCGCCCCTTGAGGCACCTAAGACCTTGAGACCACAGCTCATCACCGCAGCTTCAGCAATAGAGGTTTTGAACATCGCCCACTCAGGTTCAATGCCCCCAACCTCCACAGAGATGGCTGAAAAGCTCCGCCGGAGGTGTGAGTTAAAGATCCCCAGGACAGGGGCTTCCTCCAGACGTTCCCAGTTCACCCGCACTACCCGTTTGGGTTTCCCAGGTCTGTCCAGAGTCTTCCCCCACCCCTTGATCCAACTCACCACCAGATGGTGATCAGTCGACAGCTCCGCCCCTCTCTTCACCCGAGTGTCCAAAACATGCGGCCTCAGATCAGATGATACGATTACAAAATCGATCATTGACCTTTGGCCTAGGGTGCTCTGGTACCACGTGCACTTATGAGCATCCTTATGTTCGAACATGGTGTTTGTTATGGCCATTCCATGACTAGCACAGAAGTCCAACAACAAACGACCATTCGGGTTTAGATCAGGGAGGCCCTTCCTCCCAATCACGCCTCTCCAGGTGTCTCCATCGTTTCCCACGTGTGCGTTGAAGTCTCCCAGCAAGACTACGGAGTCCCCTACTGGAGCCCCCTGCAGGGCTCCATTCAGGGTCTCCAAGAAGGCCGAATACTCAGAACTGTGGTTTGGGGCATAGGCACAAACAACAGTCAGTCAAGTTTGCTTCAATTGTACAAATTAATAAACATGCATTATATACACTATGAAAAGTAGTTTAACTCTTTTTGTTTTGGTTGTTACTATATACAAGAAATACAAATACACGACACATCATTTTGCAGTACTGCACTTAGGCTGCTGATGGACGTTAATTAAACTTTCTATTTTGAAGTCAACATGGATGAGCATGAAACAAATTAAGCTGTATAACAATATCTCCTAGGACTTAGGACCTAGGCCAGGGGTCGGCATCCTTTACTATCTAAAGAGCCATTTTTCCCATCTTCCACCAAATAAGATTTGTCTGGAGCCGCAAAACATGTTTGATAACACACTTATAGATGTAATATATAGTTAAAAAGTAGTCCACTTTGAAATAAACAAAACGTATAGCTGCAGCCTAATATCTTAAAAAGAGTAAACTATTAACTACTAAAAAAATAGGCCAGTTAGTATTTAATTTTGTCCGTTTCAGTGTGTTTTCATCCAAATGGAGGTGGTGATCATTTCTTTGGCTTTTAAAAAATTCACAACAGCCTCACAAATGTCCCATAAAATGTCTTTCAACATTACATTTTCTGTTGTTTGCTCTTTTCTCGCCACATATCAAGCACACTGGTAAGCCAGCATTGTTGACAGGGAAAACAAATGTATCTGTCCACGCAGAATTAAACAATTTTCCTACGAAACTTATCTTTTTTTGGTTTTATCCATGGTTAGCATACCGGGTTAGGCGGGGGTCTGCAACTCAAGATAAGCCGCCACCTGCAGAGAAAGGCACCGCGCCCGTAGACGCAGTAGAATGTGACGCATTTTTTAGTTGACAAAATATTAAAAAATATTTTATTTCAGTGTCACAATATCATCCATACTGTGGTGAGTGATTTTCCACATCGTCTCATCTTCTGCTCTCCATACGCAGGCAATATTGGTTGGGAGCCAGTTGATTGACAAGGCTCTCTTTATCACGGGACCTAGGGACCTTGCTTCAGATCCTACTGCAATTGCCAGTGTGATTTGTGGCACTGCTTCAGCTGATAATGCATACCATTGCAGTTGTTCTTTAGTGAGAGCACAGAATGCAGCTACACCTTGAGGTCCCACGTAGATGTCCTTGACTTCTATTTGCTCCTTTGTCATGTTTCTTTCTTCCTCCCAGGCTTGTTGATGCTCTTCATCAGGTTGACGCAAGTAGTTAGAGGTGCAGTGTAAAGGATCAAGTGGGGGTCCATATGGAGCTAATGTGTTGATCCAAGGCTTCCATTCCATGTAAGTCTTCTGGACTCCTGGAGTGTCTTGACCTTCTGTCAACAGGCGGCTCCAATACACTGTTGTGGTAGTTTCTTCAATGTCTTGGGTAGGGCTTGATGTCATCACCAAGATCCTTTGATCTGTTTGATACTGTCCATGCAGGTATTTGTCCAGGAAACTGTAGAGTCAGTCCATCACTGGAACATAGAATTCGTGCTCCAGTTTTAACCAGCAGGTCTCTACCCATCAGGTTTAAAGGACACTTTGGGGAGAAGAGGAAAGGGTGTAGCAGGGATTGTTTACCAAGTGCAGTGACCAATGGCATGGTATACTTTTGTTCTTCTGTTCTTCCCGAGTATCCAACGGTTTGAAGGGTCTTTGTAGAGAGAGGTGGTGTTTTTCCTTTCAAGGAAGTTATACAGGACGCTGTTGCTCCTGTGTCCACCATCAGTTCCATTTTTTCTCCTTCTATCGTACAGGTGACCATTGGTTCATTCTGAGCTGGAATAGCTTCACCTGCAGTTGGATCCTCTTGGCATCTTCATTGTGAGGAGCCATCCCATTCCTGGGAATGTTCCCATGCAGAGAGTGGCATTTGGTGAGTGTTGGGAGGATTTCTTCCTCTTCCTCTACCAAAACTTTGCTGTCCTCTTCCTCCTGCAGGACCTTGCTGTCCTCTTCCTCCTCTTCCATAGGTGGGATATCCTCCTCCTCTACTGTTAGGGAATCCTCCTCTTCCTTGGTAGGAGTTTCCTCCTCCTTGGTAGGAGTTTCCTCCTCCTTGTTGTCCATACTGGTGGCAATCTTTGACCCAGTGAGATGCGCTTCCACAATTAAAGCATCCCTGTGGCGGAGCTCTTTCATAATTTCGGCCTTTATCACTGCATGTCTCCACAACATGGTACATGATGGAGAGATGTCATGTCTTTCTCCAGTGCTGTCTAACCAGACACCTTCGCTTCTTTTCAGGAAAGCATGCATTTCTTCATCATTTCCTTTCTTTAGGCCTGTCACTGCTGTTATGCTGCGGGTGGTGGGAAAAGCGTCTCTCATAGCATCCCAGTAATGATTCCTGTGAGGATTGAAGGATTTTTCATCGTCCTCGTTATTGCATCCAGCGATGAGATCCATGTCTAGCATCGTCTTTTTTCCTTCCAGTCTGCCCATGAGAGTCCTCAAATCTCCCACACACACACGATCTCCTGCTGTGTATTTCTCAAATTCATTAATCCATTTCTGTGCTCCTGAGGTGAGGGGAGGCAATTTAGCCGCCAAACTCTCCAAATCACGATGACTCCAAGCGTGGTATACCATGGGTCCTCCTGGTGTTGCCATGAGTGGCATCTGTTGTGCTGCTCTTTGCTCTTCCATCTTATTTCTGGTTCTAGTCGAAATTGACTGTTCTTTCATCTTCAGTCGTCCTTCTACAAAGTATGTCTTGAAGTCACTCTTTTCTTCTGGGGAAATCGTGCTGAGACTCCTTTCAGAATTCCTTGAGCTTCTTCCAGCTTGTTCAAATTCTTCTTCATCCTCATCAGTTTTATCTTCTTCATACTCTGGTCCCTCCTCGCTTGTTGCTTCTTCCTCCAGTTTTTCCAGGCTGTCATAACCCATTCTTTGGCGTGTACCATCATGTTTGATAATTTCTTCCCTTCTTATTGCATCTTCTTTGCGTCTTTCATCCATTCGTACTGCTTCAGCTACCAGTATTTGCTGTTTGTTTGAAATGGTGTAATCATGGAAAACTGAGTATGAATTTGGGGTGCGTAGTACCTCTTTATGTGGATTTGGAGCAGGGTGAGCAGCAAAATGAGAGGGAGAGTGGGCGTTGAGTAGCTTTTCCTCTAATTTTTCCTCGAGTAGTTGGACATGTTTCATCAGGTGCGCTAGTCGTTTCTCTGTTTCTCCCTCCTCTACTTCCAGACATCCTCCCTTTATGCCCATCATGGGTGCCTGTATTGGAGTGGGATTAACAAGATTGTGACTGGGTGCATATGTTGGAGGGGCGGAGGCTTGTGTCAAATCTGGGTAGAGTTGAGGTGTAGGCTGGATAGGTGTAGTTTCTTCATATTTGGTGCCTTTTTCTTCTTCTTTTGCTTCCCTGATTACACAAATTGTCTCAGGTGCGGTCTGAGGTATGTTCTTGAAGAGTAGAAGGAGATGCATAGCTCTGGATTTTCTGTTTGCAGCTTTCAATGCGGCTTTCTTTACAGCTCCAAATCTTTGTTTTTCTCCTGTCTTCTCCCATGCTGCCATCTTTTGTTGATATTCGCCATTTTCAAATTCGTAAACTGCCCTTCTTTGGTCCTCACTTGGACCTGGTTGATCATCAGTTGGAAACAATCCTCTTTCTTGCCATGCGAGTAGTAGCTTTTCTGTCTTTGCTCGAACCTTCTTTCTTTCACTCGGTTTGGTGCAGGCATCCAATCGTTGGTACATTTGTTCTTTGTACCGTGCTGTGGACACAACCTTGACTTGCTTTGAGCTTTCAGATGGATCCATCATGTTGAAAATTTGAAATTCCTCAAATGTTGTTCAGTCAGTGGAGATACTCAAAATTCAAATGAATTGAGCGCAAAATGAAAATAAAAATTAGAAATAAAAAATGTTTAAAGTTCAAAAATTAATTGAGCGAGAAATAAAATTAAAAAGCAAAAAATGTTTATGTTTTAAATTAAAATAGAAATGAAATCAAAAAATGTTTACGTTTTAAATCTAAAATAGAAATGAAATCAAAAAATGTTTATGTTTTAAATCTAAAATAGAAAATAAAAATTGGAAGTGTAAATTTCCTAAGTTTAAATCTGGAATCAGAAATAAAAAGAAAACATGGAAATCAAAACATAAAATGTAAATCTGAAATATAAGTATAATCAAAGGTAAATCAAAGGCAGGACTTATTCAAACTTTTTCTCTAATGGGCAATTTGTGACAATTATTATAATTATAACTCTTATTTGAATTTTGGGTGTAAATTCAATTTTGTCCACCAGATGGTAGCACTGGACCCAGTTCGCTGAAGAGGCTGGCAGTCCGGCAATGAACTGCTCCAGTGCCTCATGCCCGACGACGTCCTCCGCAGAGTTGGTTCCCGGCTGGAGACAGCACCTGGCTGCGTCATCTTCTACAGCCCAATCGGCAGTGGCCGAACCGGAGTGTTTCCTGGATCGCCCCTCTGGTGGCCGAGCACTGCAGCAGCTCCCACAGGAGGACACGATCCTCCCGCTGGCACGTCGTATTGTGGCAAGGGCTTTTCCCCTCCTCTGACCTGTCCCTATTCAGGTGCCAGTGTAGCAATCCCTATCTACAGCCAGGTGATATGTAGATAGGAGAGGAGACGTGGGACAGGCTCACAGCTGTTTATTGGTACACTCAAACAAATGCATGTCTTATCAGGCGCTTTTTAGATAGCTCCGAGGTTGCTGACTCCGTCCAGCACCGTGTAATCCCATGGATTTCTCTCGCTCTGGGTAATCCATGTCTGGGGCTCCAGGACTCAGCCTACTGGAAAATGAACAGAACCAGGCCATCACCATGCATTTTTTATGTGACTGATTACCTGATTCCGTTCAGCTCTCTGGCCTCCAGCTGGCAAGGTGAACAACGCTTATGTGAGTAGAGCCAGAAGGGGCCGGACTAAGAATGGTTCAAAACAACCTCATGATACAGAGGGAAAGAGAAGGAGAGACCCTGCCTGGAGGAATGTTCAAAACTTCTATTACTGAAGCTGCGGTGAGCAGCTGTGGTCTCAAGGTCTTAGGTGCTTCAAGGGGCGGTAACCATCAAACACCATGGTGGACATCCGTTATCCGGAAGGACTCCGGAAACAGTTGCAGGGTACCGACGGACTCGAAGCGGTGCTTCTGGAAAACCGTCCATCACCTCAGTAGGGGGAAGCGGGGAACCATCCAAGCTGTGCACAGCAAGGGTGGGACCCTGCTGACTTCGACTGAGAAGGTTATCGGGCGGTGGAAGGAGCACTTTGAGGAACTCCTGAATCCGACTAACACGCTGTGGACCCTCTTGTCCACCGTCAGGGATAATTATGACAGAGAGGAGGGGGTAGTATCACACACACGCTTTATTCTCACACAGGTATGGTTATAAACAGGCACAGCTGACACAGGTCGCACTCCTGTCGGTCGCTCTGCTGTCCGCTGCTCTCCAGGATGCTCTGCGTCGTGGCTGCAGAAGCGTCTCCGTCTAGTCTCGAACCCAGCCTACTGCAAGAGAACAGAACCAGGCCATCACCGTGCATTTATTATGTGACTGATTACCTGATTCCGTTCAGCTGTCTGGCCTCCAGCTGGGACACTCCTGTCTCTCCACCGCAGCCGGCGCCCTAACCACACCCCACTGCCACACACCCCCACCGCCCGACTCAGCCCGCCGGCCGCAAGCTAACTCCCCCCCCCCCCTCCGCCGAGCGGGAGAGGAAATCAGCCACAACCATCCGGTTACCCGGCCTATGGATCACCTTGAAGTTTAACTGTTGCAACGCCAGATACCAACGGGTGATCCGGGCGTTGGCATCCTTCATGCGGTGGAGCCACTGGAGCGGGGCATGGTCCGACCAGAGAGTGAAAGAGCGCCCCAGGAGGTAATAACGCAGGGCGTCGACCGCCCACCGTATGGCGAGGCATTCTTTCTCCACCGTACTGTAGTTCACCTCCCGCTGAGCCAGCTTCCGGCTAATGTACAGTACGGGGCGGTCGACCCCTCCACCTCCTGGGACAGAACGGCTCCCACTCCGCTGTTCGAGGTGTCGGTCTGCAAAACAAAAGGGAGAGCAAAGTTAGGAGAGAACAGTAGTGGCTCCCCACAGAGGGCTTTCTTTACCCTCTCAAACGCCCGCTGGCACGGCTCCGTCCACTGGACCGGATCTGAAGAACCCTTTCGGGTCAGGTCGGTCAAGAGGCAGGTGAGCTCCGCGAACCCCGGAATGAACCGACGATAGTAGCCGGCCAGCCCCATAAACCTCCTGACCTCTTTTTTCGTCTTAGGTGCCGAGCAGGCGGAAATGGCGGCAGTCTTTTCCAGCTGAGGCCCAGATACCGTACCTCCCTCCGCCCAACCGCACACTTCTTCGGGTTGGCTGTGAGCCCCGCGCTCCTCAGGGACTCGAGCACTGCCCCCACCTGCTGCATATGCTGCTCCCACGTCTCGCTGTGTATGATCCCGTCATCTAAGTAGGCAGCAGCATACGCCGAGTGAGGACGCAGAACCCGGTCCATGAGCCGCTGAAAGGTGGCGGGGGCCCCAAACAACCCGAACGGAAGAGTCACGAATTGGTATAAGCCATACGGAGTGGAGAATGCCGTTTTTTCCCTAGACTCTGGAGACAGGGGAATCTGCCAGTAACCCTTGGTCAAATCCAGTGTCGTATAAAAGCGACCCGTGCCCAACCGGTCCAGGAGTTCGTCGACCCGGGGCATTGGGTACGCGTCGAATTTGGACACCTCATTAACCCTGCGATAGTCCATACAGAACCGAATTGACCCGTCAGACTTGTGGACCAGCACAACGGGACAACACCAAGCACTGCTGAACTCTTCTATTACTCCCATCTCCAGCATAGCCTGAAGCTCTGCCTGAACAATTTTCCTCCTGTGTTCAGGCAGCCGATAGGGTCGTGACCGTACCGTCACGCCCGGGGGCGTCTCTATGTGGTGGTGTGCGAGGGTGGTGAGCCCGGGCAGGGGAAGAACACATCGGCAAAAGGCCCTTGCAACGTGGCAACGTCCGCTCTCTGACCCGGTGAAAGCTGGCTGTCACAAAAAACCGGGGCTGATTTTACCGTTTTTAATACCTCCGGCCCCAGCTCATCTTTCTCCATCACCGTAGTAGCCAAAGAGACAGAGGCCACCTCTCTCCACTCTTTTAAGAGATTGAGGTGGTAAATTTGTGTCGCACCCCCCCTGTCCGACCGCACCACCTCGTAATCGACGTCCCCCACCCGCCGGGTGACCACAAAGGGCCCTTGCCACTTGGCGAGTAATTTGGAGCTAGAAGTAGGGAGCAATACAAGTACTTTATCTCCCGGTGAAAATTGCCTCAGTCTCGACCCTCTGTTATACAGCCGCTGCTGACGTTCCTGGGCCTGGAGTAAATTCTCACGTGATAACTGTCCCAGTGAATAGAGTTTCGCTCTCAGGTCCAGGACGTACTGAACTTCATTCTTACTTGTGCTAGGACCCTCCTCCCAGTTTTCTTTAACCAGGTCCAAAACACCCCGTGGCTTCCTGCCAAACAACAGCTCAAAGGGAGAAAATCCCGTGGAGGCCTGGGGAACCTCCCGCACTGCGAACAACAGAGGGTCTAACCACTTATCCCAATTGCGACTATCTTCGTGAACGAACTTACGAACCATATTCTTCAGCGTTTTGTTAAACCGCTCCACCAGCCCGTCTGTCTGCGGGTGGTACACACTAGTCCTAATGGAGCGGACGCCGAGTAGCCCATACAGCTCGCGTAAAGTGTGTGACATAAAGGACGTGCCCTGGTCAGTCAAGATCTCTTTCGGGATCCCAACTCGGGAGATGACCTGGAACAGTGCCTGCGCCACACTCCGGATATCGCGTTGCGTAATCCACTAGGACCAACACAAAGCGATATCCCCGTGCGCTCCGGTCTAATGGCCCGATGAGGTCCATACCAATTCTGTCAAACGGCACCTCAATTAATGGCAATGGGCGCAACGGCGCTCTTGGAGTGGCCGGCAGGTTAACCAGCTGACATTCACGGCAGGACGCACACCACCGCTTCACGTCCGCGCGAATGCCAGGCCAATAGAATCGGGCCATGATCCGGTTGAGTGACTTGTCGTACCCGAGATGACCGGACATGGGGTTATGATGAGCCGCCTGGAAAACCGTTTCCCGGCGGCTTTTCAGAACCAACAACTGGGTATTTAACTCTCCTGTCTGTGTGTCACGGCTCACAAGGTACAGTCTGTCCCTAATCACCGTGACGGAGGGTCTCATCTCGAGACTACTCGAGGGGAAAGTCCTCCACCGGACGTAACGGTGGAAGCTCATCACAAGCCTGCCCTCCCCTCCCCGGCGTTCGCCACCTCCGTCTCCCCATTGAACACCGCACACAACTCACATTTCCCTACCGCCCGTGAACGCACCCCCCCAGTCTTCCCTGCTATCTTGTCAAACCCCGGCCAATTCATTCCCAGTATCAGGGGGTGCGTGAGGCGAGTACTAACTCCAGCCTTAACTCTATGCTTTTTCCCCTTAAATGAAATTACCAGGGTCACCACCGGGTACTCGTGAATATCCCCATGCACACACCTCACCTTCACCCACGACGCCTCCAGCAATGCCCCGGGCCGAACCAAGCGCTGGTGGACCATGGTCTGCGTACATCCCGAGTCCCACAGAGCCTGGTGAATACCCCCCTGTATACATACCGGTACACGGTACATCCCTTCCGGACCGGGGGAGGAGTCTGGCGGTGCCACAATCCGGACCAGCTGCCCCACCTCCATGACTGGACAGTCCCGCCGGGTGTGGCCGAGCTTGCCGCACCACCAGCACCCCAGCCCTGACATTTGAGGAGCCCTCTGCGGTGCCGGGCGACCAGACGCGTAGGCTGGGTCCTGTGGAGGGGAAAACAAAGGAAACAGGGGGTTAGGGAGCGACTGGGGTCCAGCTGTCCCAGGGGTGTAGGCAGGACCCCCGGAGGATGGCGTAGTGCCAGGGCTGACGGCCCCCACGGCGGGCCGGAACCTCCTCGGGGCTGGAACGGGCCGGAGCTGTGGAGGAGAGATGGCCCGGGCTTCGGCCCCCAGGCTCCGCCAGGGCAGGGAGAGGTGGTCCTCCGCGAGTCTGACGGCGGCTTCAAGGCTGGCCGGACGGTGGCACTGGACCCAGTTCGCCGAGGAGAGGGGGAGTCCGGCGATGAACTGCTCAAGGGCCACCTGCCCGACGATGTCCTCCACGGAGTTGACTCCCGGCTGGAGCCAGCGCCTAGCCGAGTCGAGGAGCTGCTGGGAGAAGGCGAAGGGTCGACCAGCGTCCTCGAAGTGCAGGCTCCGGAGCCGGCGGCGATGTCCCTCTGGTGTGCTGCCCAACCGGTCCAGGATCGCCCTCCGGAGCTGGTGGTAGTTGTATCTGGAGGTCGCAGGCAGGGTATGGACGGCCCGCTGGGCTTCCCCGAACAGCAGGGGGAGCAGACGTATCCCCCACTCCGCCTGCGGCCACCCGCACGCCTCTGCCATGCCCACGAAGATGTCCAGGAAGGCCTCGGGGTCGTCCTCAGCCGTCATCTTCTGCACGGCGACCCGCGGGAGCTGGGCTAGCCCGCCTCCTGACTCAACCTCCGCGGCAGCCGATGACCGGAGCACTCCCTGCAGGAGGTCTCGGTCCGCCTTTTCGTACGCCGCCAGGTCTACGAGCGTCTGGCTCTGCTGTTGCTGGATGGCCGCCGTGCCCTCGTGCATGGCCGCCAGACGCTGGAGGATCAGCCCTAGCGGGCTCTGCGCAGCTACCTCCTCTGTCATGTCCCTGTTCAGGCGCCAGTTGTGGACCCTCTTGTCCACCGTCAGGGATAATTATGACAGAGAGGAGGGGGTAGTGTCACACACACGCTTTATTCTCACACAAGTATGGTTATAAACAGGCACAGCTGACACAGGTCGCTCTCCTGTCGGTCGCTCTGCGGTCTACTGCTCTCCAGGATGCTCTGCGTCGTGGCTGCAGAAGCGTCTCCGTCTAGTCTCGAACCCAGCCTACTGCAAGAGAACAGAACCAGGCCATCACCGTGCATTTATTATGTGACTGATTACCTGATTCCGTTCAGCTGTCTGGCCTCCAGCTGGGACACTCCTGTCTCTCCACCGCAGCCGGCGCCCTAACCACACCACACTGCCACACACGCCCTCTATGGTAGAGGCAGAGCTGGAAGCTGATGGGGGACCATCGTCAATCTTCCTGTTGGAGGTCAGTGAGGTAGTCAAACAACTCCACAGTGGCAAAGCCACAGGGGTTGATGAGATCCGTCCAGAAATGCTGAAAGCTTTGGGTGTTGAGGGGCTGTCCTGGTTGACACGCCTCGTCAACATTGTGTGAAAGTCTGGGACAGTGCCTAGGTGGTGGCAGACCGGGGTGGTGGATCCCTTATTCAAAAAGGGGGACCAGAGAGTGTGTGCCAACTACAGAGGTATCACACTTCTCAGCCTCCCTGATAAAGTTCGGTGGCCTAAGGATCTCATCGCTGCTCTTTTCAGATGATGTGGTCCTGATGGTGTCATCGGTCTGTGACCTTCAGCAGTCCCTGGATCGGTTCGCAGCCGAGTGTGAAGCGGTTGGGATGAGTATCAGCACCTCAAAATCTGAGGCCATGGCTCTCAGCAGGAAACCGGTGGATTGCCTACTGGTATGGCAGGGATAATTGGGTATATAATAGTTATTTATAGTAAAGGTCAATAATTATTTATGGCCTTTTTATCAATAAATATTATAATATCTCCAAATGCACAGCTTGTGAACGCCTGGTGTTATTCTTAGAAAAACCTGTCTAATATGTTTAAGTCTTTATCCCTTTTATCTGAAATTTGAAGGTGAACTTCATAACACAACAAACTTCAGGCGTGTATTTTCTTCAAATTCTGTATATTCAGACCACTATTACTCAGTGCCAGAGGCACTTGGAGTGATTAATCAATGTTTTACAAGAATAATAAGAGAGTTATCTTTTTAATGAGACCAAAATCATGCATCTGGTGCAAATGGTTGAAGAGCAGCTTATAATATACTTTGGGTATGTCGTTTGTAGGTATTTTTGTATTTTCGAGTAAAGTCCCCCACCCCTTAAGAGGTTAAAGAAACCCTCACTCGACCCCTCTGAAGTGAACAACTACAGACCTGTCTCTCTTCTTTCTTTTCTTTCTAAAACACTTGAGCGTGCAGTCTTTAATCAACTCTTGTCTTACCTTCACCAGAACAACCTTCTCGATCCGCACCAATCTGGTTTCAAGGCAGGCCACTCAACTGAGACTACCCTCCTCGCTGTCACTGAGGAACATCATGCTGCTAGAGCAGCCTCCCTCTCCTCTGTTGTCATCATTCTGGACCTTTCTGCTGCATTTGACACAGTGAAGCACCAGATCCTCCTCTACACCCTCCAAGAACTGGGAGTCTCAGGCTCTACTCTCTCCCTGCTCGAATCCTACCTAAAGGACGGCACCTACAGGGTAACTTGGAGAGGGGCTATGTCGTACCCCTGTCAACCCACCACCGGGGAACCTCAGGGCTCCATCCTGGGTCCTCTCCTCTTATCTCTGTACACCAACTCAATTGGCTCTGTCATTCACTCTCACGGCTTCACCTACCACAGCTATGTAGATGACACTCAACAGATTCTGTCTTTTCCCAGATCTGAAACCCAGGTGGAGGCACGGATCTCGGCTTGTCTGGCTGATATCTCTGTATGGATGGTGTTGTGGAAGTTTTCCTGTTTTACTCTGGAGAGATGTAGATAAAATCAAATAAATGGTGATAGAGACAGAGTTGTCTTTTAGCATTTATTTGTGGCCACAAATGGCACCAGTTTCACAGAATACAGCGTAGTCTATGGAAGGGCACAGGTTGGAAGAAGACACATAGGCATTTTATACAATTTGGTTTGGAGACGAGGTGATGAAAAACCACAGGGGGCCGAGCCAAACTGCACTTTGATGCTTGTAAGGTAATAGTTATGTAAACAGAATATTGGGTGATACACTCAATACTCTGTCTCAGTATGTTAAACAGTTTGATCAGGATTTGGGTGTGTCTTGTCTTTTGTTAGTTAATCAGTTTGAAACATTTGGCTGTGTCCTGTCTTTTGTTAGTTAATCAGTCTAATCAGGATGCGTCTGTCTTGTATTAACATGAAATGGCAGTTGGCCCTGGTTTGATTTGACCGGCACTCCTATGTTAGCATCAAATGGCAGTTGGCTTGTTTAACATAGGAAACTTATATAATTAAAACAGTAGACATTTAAATTGCTATTACATTCCTCTCTTTTGATCATATTTGATCATCAAGAATCTCAATAAAATGATAGATAGGTAACATAGGACATCAATACATACTGGCACCTTGCAGTCTTTAAGTAAGTACATCATAAATATGTCATGGAAATCTAGCTGGGTTTTATATTTACAGAGCCATGAGGTAGATAAGCATTAGTGAGAGGTAGGAACAGAATTATACTTCGGTGTCTGAACATTCAGAATCTGTGTACAGAAATTTACAATCTTCATGTTGTGTTTGGTCCTTGTTTGGGAGTGAAGTGTACTGAACGAATGCTGTGGAAATCATGTTAGATACAAGTTTTCTGATTAAAGGAACAACACAACAGCAGCATGTGGAAGCAATGATGAGTAATGGCGTCAATATCCAGGCTGCCCATGCTTCCCATCCGCCCCCAGTAAGCCAGGACCACCACTCCCAGCCAGAGCTAAGGGGGACGTCCTCGGCTTTCATGTCAGCTAAGAGGGCGTTGAGATGAGATATGGTTGCAGACATGTTTTGGGATGCATCGGGTATGTAGGTACAGCATTAATCACCTATAACGTGGCACAGACCTCCCTTGGAGGCAAACACGAGGTCAAGGGCGAGTTGGTGCTGCAGCAACATGTTTCTGGAGGCTGCCATGTTAGGGGTTAGAGCCGTGAAACCAGAGATCACGATGGCGGTCAGATTTTCTACCGAGGCATGGAGTTTGTCTATGTTGTGAGCATTGTTAACTGCACCCCACCATGGGAAAATTGCCCCTGGGCTAATCACCTCTCTTTTCTGAGCATGGTGACTGGGGTGTCTGAACTCAGGGTAGTGATGGGTAGTATACATCAGGGTATCTAGAATGGTGATGGTTGGAGTTAAATCAACCATAGCACAGGTTCCTGTCCAGACGGGGGACAGGACTTGGTACAGGGAATCACCGCAGAGCCACACATAGGCCTGTAAGCTTCCTGCTCCAGAATCACTTGGCCAATAGACATTCCTAGATAGATTGGAGGACAATTTTGATAGGTTAATTCTGTTTGGAATATTTGGCTCTACACAGGTTGATTTGTTATACTCTCTTTCGCCGCAGGTGGAATTGAGGATTATTTTACATAAATGGTCTGGTATCTCTCCGACGAAAAACTTGGATGGGGCAAAGTTATTAGGGACATGATATCTTCTTATGCAAACGGTATGATGGAGAGTATTGAGGTGACTAGAATGCACTCTGGAGAGTGGTGTGAAAGTATTGAACGAGTTTTACCATTACAGTGGAGGCATTAGTGGAAACGGATTTTTGCCTTTTGAAGGTAGTTACATGCGGTTGGGATATCCATGGAGTTAACCTTGTACCATGAATCTCGAGCTTTGTGACCGGGACGAGTAGATATTGGGTTAGTTAGGGCTATCAGAGCACAGATAACTTCAGTCTTGGATAAGGATCTGGGTCTGATCGGGAGTGCCATAGAGGAATCTTGAGGGAACAATGTACACGCATAGCATGACGTGTTCTGGCCTGCAGCATGTAAAAAATAATTTATCACGTGCCACCACGAGTTTGTCCCTAGATTCATATTGGATACCCAGGCATCTGGATCAGGGTCGTTGTGAGGATTTGGAGTGCGTTGCAAAAGAGTGGAAGTCCCTATAGATTGTAATACTGTGGTGGTGGGTACAGAGGGTGATTTTGTTTTAGGTATAATGTCTATATAGAAGGTGCCGCAAGGATCAGTGCCAGACACATAAGCGCAGATGACGTAATAGCCTTTATCCTTTTTGTGAGCATCGCGGAGCTGTAATAAAACAGCTGTCCCTGTGGAGCTGATTTTTGTAATGGATAGGCGTCCCTTAATGTCTGTTTTATCGTCCCATAGAGTGTACCCCCAGTCTTCATGTGATGTAGTCCAGAGGACATGAGCCCACCCTCCTGAACAATGAGTGGCGGTGTAGCCACCATTTTCGACATAGCAGATGTACATATCGGCCCATCCAAGCTTCTTTGGATCTAAACCTGTCATGTACGCACATGGGTCTAATTTCACAGTACTAGTGGAGCCTTCCTGCAGGGTAATATTCTTTTCCCCTCGTTTCACCAATCCGTCTTCCCATCTACTCCTACCCTCTTCGCCAACGTATCGTTTATGCCTATGGATAGTCTCTGTGGTGTCTATTATTATTTTTTTAATATCTCCTTCTTTGGACGGATGAACTAGCCATGGTCCTAGGACGAGAAATGTGGGGACCAATAACGTTGCGACGCTGATGATACAATAGACTATTGTTCTTTTTTCCTTTAGACAAAACCTCCAAACACGGCTACCTTTTTCTTGAATTTTGGTAAGGGTGATCATTTTGCTCTAGTGGATTTTCTCCCAATGCTACTGTAGCCAAAACCCCAAACAATGCCTACACAAATGAGAAAAACACAATTTGCCCAGAAAAATATAAACAGTAGCTAAGTATGGTGTGTGTGTGTGTGTGGTATGGTGCTGGTGGTAGTTTGGCACACTACTTGTCGTCGTCTGTTTCTTTGTTCTTTTCCTGATGCGTTATTACGGCTTTGCAGTGGCTTGCATGGACCCAAGTAGCTCTTTCTGCAACCTTTATTGCCGTCTGGGTGACGAGGAGGATGAGGTATGGACCCTGCCAAGGACTGGTTTTCCAGCTCTTTCTGCGGAAGTCCTTGATCAGCACCGTGTCTCCGGGCTGGAGGCTGTGCAGGGGTCCGTCTGCAGGTGTTGGTAGGGCTGCTACAACCTGGCGGCAGATATCTGCTAAATTGGATGAGAGGTTAATACAATAGCTCAACATAGCATCCTCACACAGAGTCGTGGAGGGGAGAGGCATCCCTGGTGCCGTCAATCCAATCTGAGGAGGAGCACCAAACAATATCTCAAATGGGCTCAGCTGACTTCTTGTTCTTTTCCTCATTCTCATGTACATCAACACTATAGGCAGAGCTTGTGTCCAGGACATCTTTGTGTCAGTGCAACATTTGGCTAGTTTATTTTTGACTGTGCGATTTTCTCTTTCTACAGCGCCTCCACTTTGAGGGTGATATGAGCAATGTTTCCTAATGTCCATGCCAAGGTATTCATTGATTTGGGCTATTGCTTCGTTTGCAAAATGTGAGCCGTTATCGCTTGATAGTTTCTTTGGCAGGCCCCATCTTGGGATAATCTCTCTTAGTAGTATTTTTGCTACTGCCCCTGCTGTTTGTGCTTTTACAGGAAATGCTTCAACCCATTTTGACCACATATCTACTACAACTAGGCAGTGTTTCTTTCCTTCTTATGGAGAGAGTTCTATAAAATCAAGCATGATATGCTCAAATGGACCACCGGGGAGTGGGTGTGCACCTGCCCCTTGAACTTTTACAGGTTTACCAGAATTTTGGGTTATGCAAATTAAACATGCTTCACAATGTTTTTGAGCCACAACTGTGAAACCCCTTGTGTACCAGTGTGTATTAATAGCACTTACCATCCCCTCTTTTGACACATGGTCTAACCCATGTGTCAATTTAGCAAAGTGGGGAAAGAAATGGCGAGGTAAACAGGGATTGGAGTTAGGACCAATCCATATTTTAACAGAGGGGTCAAAATGAGCTCCAGTCGAGATCCAGGAGGAGCGTTCAGCTTGTGGGGCCAGTGTTTGCATAGCTGTGAGGGAGGACATGTTATCAATGTAGGAGGGAACTGGAATGGAGGGACATGTGTAAGTGGTCTTAGCAGGGGAGCGTGCTGCAGTCTTTGCTGCAGAGTCAGCAGATGCATTCCCCCGAGACACCAGGTCAGTGTTGCTGCTGTGAGCTGTGCATTTACAAACAGAGATCTGAGAGGGGAGTAGAATGGCTTCTAACAGATTAGAAACCAACACGTGGTTGAGGACATGTTTACCGTCAGATTTGAGGAAGGATCTACACTTCCAAATAGCGCCAAAATCATGGACAACCCCAAAAGCATATCTAGAATCTGTGTAAATATTTACGGATTTCCCTTTTGCTAGAGAGCATGCTTCAGTTAGGGCCATAAGCTCAGCTGCCTGTGCTGAGAGGTGACATGGGAGAGGGCCAGAACAGAGTACAGCAGAATCTGAAACAACAGAGAAAACCAACACGATTAGAATCATCTGGGTCACGAGATGCGGACCCATCAACATACAGAACGAGATCAGGATTAGTCAAAGGATATGTCTTTAAGGTCAGGTCGTGGTGTGCACACAATGAGTAATTCGGCAACACAGTCGTGTTCGTCACCGTCATCAGGTAAGGGCATAAGAGATGCAGGATTGAGAGTAGTATAACGTTTGACTACAACATTTGGCATGTCCAAAAGGCATGTGTGATATCTTAAATAGCGAGCAGCAGAGAGGTGTGAAGTTCTTTGTTCACACAAGATGAGAGACACAGCATGAGGCACCAAAAGAGTCAATGGAGCATAGCCGACAATGTCACGTGAGGAAGTGAGTGCTTTCTCAGCAGCAGCTACAGCACGAAGACATGTAGGGAGACCTGCAGCCACAGCGTCTAATTTGGAGGAGAAATAGGCAACAGGCCTCTGTTTTCCCCCATGATCCTGCAACAACACCGAAGTCATAGAGCCATTACTAATTACATAATTACATAATCACAGGATCAGCGGAGCGAATTAAACCTACATCATATTTGTGAGCTGCCCATAATGTTCTTGGAACATCTGACAAAGCCAGTGGGAGATCAGAAACATGTGCAAAGTATGTACCTTGTGTGGGAGGCACTCCTGGAGTGTCTTCAGAATCGATGCATATTACAGAGCGGAGTGTGTGTGCTGTACAGTGGATGTCATTTTTATAGACGTCTTTAGAGGGAGAGTACATAATAAATGATGTGTGTGTGGGTTGCCAGTCATCAGCTGACTCCCAATCTTTAACAAGAGGGCCCATATCTTGCCATTTGTCTGCCGGAGCTTTTGCTAGAGAGACATGTGGCACCGCCCCTGACACTTGATACAACGCTGATTGGCGGGGTGTGAGAGTAACAGAAATAGCGCTGCGCAGCGAAGCTCCAATACATAGTCTTCAACATTATCTCATCATTAATGTCATCCATAAGAAAATCCTGCTGAAAACATTGAGCTGCACCTCCCTCAGCCACATGAACAGTACAATGCAAATGATCATTAGGCATAAATACAGCATTGGAAAGAACCCGCTGATGGGTCAAATGTATCAGTTTTTCTGATACAGGAAAATTTAGGAGCCAAAGATACACAAATGATGTATCAGGTTGCCATAATGCAGTGTTGAGTATTATGGGAGATGAACGTCTGATTTCTAAACATTCATCGGTGGAGATGAGGTTGAGACCAAACTGTAATATCAAATCTCTTTCCATCAAATTTATGGGACAGACTGATGATAATAGAAAACTGTGTTTAACAGATGAGGGAAAGGGGTGGCTGTTATCACCTATATCTGTGCATTTTACTGGCATGGAGAATCTTTCTTTAACAGTAACACCCGCAGCTCCAATAGAATGGATGTATCTGCCACTCAACTTGCAGTCAGGCAGATCACTAATTTTAACAACAGAGTGAGTGGCACCTGAATCAACCAAAAATACAATCTTTTTACCTAGGATGTCCAAAGACAGAGTGGGGAACTTCTCATACTGAATTCTTAGCATTGTATTTTACATATGTGCCCACTGGTTTCATAACTTCTCCCTGCAGCTGTTCAATAGCATTGACAATTTGTGTGTATGTGTGTGTTTCACTTCCCTGTTCTGTAGCTTCGGGCGGCGCGTGTTCCTCTCCTGTCAGGCTGTGTTCACCGACCTCTCCAATGTCTGTCTGGCGTCAGTTTCCAGCTGTGTAGTCCTGACTGAATTCCTGTTGTTCGCGTCCCTGTTGGTGGTTGCGTCTTTCTGGACAATCTTTGACCCAGTGATCTTGTTTGTTGCAGATGAAACAAGCACCGTTATTCTGTGGAGGCCCTCCACGTCCTCGTCCTCTGCCTCGAAATCCTCCTCTGCCTCGTTGGAAACCTCGTCCACGGGCTCCTTGTGAGTCCTTGTGAGACCAGGCTGTCAGAGTGGAGAGCATGCCGAGTTGAGCTTTATTTTTAGTGTCTTTTCTTTGCATTTCAGAGTGTTCTTTAGCTGCTATAAGACGTTTTTCAGCGTGAATGGCATGACGGCGAACTTCGTCGAGTCTGGCTCCTTCATACACGGCAACACATGTTTCAACAACAGAGGCACTAATGTCTGGGCATAGGCCATGGAGGAAAGTGTTGATGAGATGGGTTTCCCATGCTCCTGGAGTAGCACCCATGTTATTTGGATCGGGGCGGTTGATGCCGCTGTTTTCGTTAAACACCTTCTCCAGGCGATGGAGGAAATCAACAACCGATTCTGTGACATCTTGGCTGCATACAGAGATCTTTGTCATGTTGACTTTGGTAGGAAAGGAGGTGCGAATTTTTTCACAGAGGGCCGTAACAGCGATGGCGTAGTTGTTGTTGTCTGCGTCCGTCCACATAGGGTTAGCCATGCGGCTATCACCGGCCACCTCGTTATGCCATTTGAAGGCATTTGGTGGTAGCCCCACAGCGTAGAATTAGTAATTTTCGTAATTCAGCCATAGTGGGCATAAATGTCTGACAGAATATCAAAAGTTCAACAGCAAATTTCTCACTGCTTTCTTCAATGTTGGGGAGGTGATCTTTGATTACAGCCTTCATTTCTTCCACGGTCCATGGGCGGAAAACAAGAGCGGCACCTAGGTGTCCCTGTACTTCGATCATGGGGAGATTCATGGTTGTTTGATTGTGTAGGTCTTTACTCTGGGATCGAAGATAGTATTTGTATTTTTCATGCTCTTCGTTGGCCTCTGCTCTGAATTTTTTACGGAGCTCTTCTTCGTCGGTGAGGTTTATTCGGGCCAAGACTTCGCTTAGGATGGTGATCTTTCTGTCATTACTGTTCACTGGTAGCGGCAGGATACGATGTTCTCCTTCCGCTTCTTGTGGTGTAGCGGCAGCCTATGGTTGTGGTCCTGGTGGAGGAGTAGTTGGTGCAGATAGCACAGTTGGGAGAGGTGGGAACGGACAGCCATCCAAGAGGGAATCACGGCGGCCTTTTACAGAGGGATACAAAGAAGCCGTGACAGTGTGTGTGTTAAATGGGTTATGCGGATTGGGACTGAGAGGGACATATGGTGGTGGAAGCGCAGGGGTGGGGTAGGACATATGATCAAACATCGGACTTTTTTCATCTTTTTTCTCTTTCTTATCTTCTACATTTTTTTCTTTAAAGCAGCAGCTAAATGCCGTCTTTCCCTACACTCGGCTTCATCCACCCAGTACTTCAAATACTTTCTGTGACATTCTATCATTTCTAAATCCTTAACTTTAATTTTCTTTTTCTTTCTAATACCATCTTCTCCTTCTTGCAACTTCTCTTTTAAGTCGCTTATTTTTAATTTGCTTAAAGAACCTCCCTTCGGAAAACCGAACATTTCCGTCCAAATTGATAAATTTAACAAACTGTCTTCACCATATTTCTTCCTCATGACATTTACGATCGGACCCTCAGGAGCTTCTAACTCCCTACACTGTTTAGCACCCATACTAAACTCTCAGGAGATTCTAACTCCTTACTTCTCAGGAGATTCTAACTCCCTACCTCAGGAGATTCTTACTCCCTACTTCTCAGAAGATTCTAACTCCCTACCTCAGGAGATTCTAACTCCCTACTATTCGTCCATCGACGATTATAGTCTTTCACAAAATGTCATGAGGTTTGCTTAATATTTAAAAAAATGGAAATATAACATCTCACCGAGTTTATGGAGGAATTTTAGTTTGTTGGATCATGCGTAGTTAAGTCAGTTCCAGTCAGGCGCTGATCCTCTCTTCCCTTAATTTTGATGTCGAGGTAGAGGAGAATTTCAAGAATTCTGGCGCGACCACCAGCGTCCTGCTGTTCCAGACGAAACTTGCGATGATCCCACTTCTGACACCAAGTTGTTGTGGAAGTTTTCCTGCTTTACTCTGGAGAGATGTATATAAAATCAAATAAATGGGAGTCTCAGGCTCTACTCTCTCCCTGCTCGAATCCTACCTAAAGGACGGCACCTACAGGGTAACTTGGAGAGGGGCTATGTCGTACCCCTGTCAACCCACCACCGGGGAACCTCAGGACTCCATCCTGGGTCCTCTCCTCTTTTCTCTGTACACCAACTCAATTGGCTCTGTCATTCACTCTCACGGCTTCACCTACCACAGCTATATAGATGACACTCAACAGATTCTGTCTTTTCCCAGATCTGAAACCCAGGTGGAGGCACGGATCTCGGCTTGTCTGGCTGATATCTCTGTATGGATGGTGTTGTGGAAGTTTTCCTGCTTTACTCTGGAGAGATGTAGATAAAATCAAATAAATGGTGATAGAGACAGAGTTGTCTTTGTGCATTTATTTGTGGCCACAAATGGCACCAGTTTCACAGAATACAGCGTAGTTTATGGAAGGGCACAGGTTGGAAGAAGAAACATAGGCATTTTATACAATTTGGTTTGGAGACGAGGTGATGAAAAACCACAGGGGGCCGAGCCAAACTGCACTTTGATGCTTGTAAGGTAATAGTTATGTAAACAGAATATTGGGTGATACACTCAATATTCTGTCTCAGTATGTTAAACAGTTTGATCAGGATTTGGGTGTGTCCTGTCTTTTGTTAGTTAATCAGTTTGAAACATTTGGCTGTGTCCTGTCTTTTGTTAGTTAATCAGTCTAATCAGGATGCGTCTGTCTTGTATTAACATGAAATGGCAGTTGGCCCTGGTTTGATTTGACCGGCACTCCTATGTTAGCATCAAATGGCAGTTGGCTTGTTTAACATAGGAAACTTATATAATTAAAACAGTAGACATTTAAATTGCTATTACATTGGCCGCACATCACTTGAAACTCAACCTTGACAAGACTGAGCTCCTTTTCCTTCAGGGAAAGGGCTGTCCCGTCCAAGACATTATCATCAACATCGGCACCTCTGTTGTTTCCCCGACTCAGACTGCAAGGAATCTGGGTGTGACACAGGACGACCAACTGTCCTTCGGTGCCAACATCGCTGCAACAACCTGCTCCTGCAGACACACTTTGTACAACATCAGGAGGATACGTCCTCTCCTGACTCAGAAGGCGACGCAGGTTCTTGTCCAGGCTCTTGTCATCTCACACATTGACTACTGCAACTCCCTCCTCGCTGGACTGCCTGCATGTGCCATTTGACCTCTACAGCTCATCCAGAATGCAGCAGCCCAACTGGTCTTCAATCTACCCAAGTTCTCCCACACTACACCGCTTCTCTGCTCCCTTCACTGGCTACCAGTGGCGGCCCGAATCTGCTTCAAGACTCTGGTGCTGGCCTACCGTGCTGTGAATGGATCAGTGCCTTCCTACATCCAGGCCATGGTCGAACCATACACCCCAGCACATTCACTTCGCTCTGCATCGGCCAACTTCCTCACTGCGAGTGGGACCCAGTTTCCCCTCAAATTTAGATTTAGAGTTCATCATAGCACAGAGACGGCACTGGTGAAAGTTACCAATGACCTTCTATTGGTATCAGACAAAGGACTTCTCTCTGTTCTTATCTTGTCAGACCTCAGTGCTGCTTTTAACACTGTTGATCATGACATTCTACTACAGAGACTGGAACATTGTGTTGCATTAATTTGGCCTCCAGCACTACCGTAAGGAATCTTGGCGTTATCTTTGATCAGGATCTGTCTTTTAACTCCCACATAAAACAAATCTCAAGGACTGCCTTCTTTCATCTACATAACATTGCAAAATAAGACACATCCTGTCTCAAAATGATGCAGAAAAACTAGTCCATGCATTTGTTACTTCAAGGCTGGATTACTGCAACTCTTTGTTATCAGGTTATCCCATCAAAGTCGCTTAAGACGCTTCAGTTGATCCAAAATGCAGCGGCACGTGTATTGATAAGAACTAGGAAACGGAATCATATTACTCCTGTATTAGCTGCTCTGCACTGGCTCCCGGTAAAATACAGAATAGAATTCAAAATCCTTTTCCTGACTTACAAATAAATTAATGGTCAGGCTCCAGCATATCTTAAAGATCTCATAGTACCTTATAAACCAACTAGAGCATTGCACTCCCAGACTGCACGGTAACACAACATATTTTCTGTCAAATGTTGTATTTGTACTATGTTGTTTATCCTGTACATACGACATCTATTGCACGTCTGTCCGTCCTGGGAGAGGGATCCCTTCTCAGTTGCTCTCCCTGAGGTTTCTTCCATTTTTCCGCCTTTAATTATGGGGTTTATTTTAGGAGGTTTTTCCTTGTGCGATACGAGGGTCTAAGGACAGAGGGTGTCGTATCCTGTACAGTCTGTAAAGCACACTGAGACAAATGTATAATTTGTGATATTGGGCTATATAAATACATTTGATTTGATTTGATTTGAAACAAAACCCACCTGTTTGCTATCCTGGCTCCAAAATGGTGGAACGACCTCCCCATTGATGTCAGAACAGCAGATAGTCCTCCCACCTTCCGTCGCAGACTGAAAACTCATCTGTTTTGTCTACAGCTTGGCAAATTAAGAAAAAAAGTTATTTGTATGATGCACTTATATTGGTTTGGCTTGTTTGTAGCTAATAGTTGAATTCGTATTCTTTTGTTTCTGTATGTTGCACTTGGCTTAGTTTGACTTGTGGCTTATTTGAAGCTATTGTTCTGCACTTAAAGGATTGTACCTATTTGAAGCTAATGTACTTGCAATATTATTGCTGTTCGGAGTTGTATCCTTATGATTGTTTGCACTTTTTGTAAGTCGCTTTGGACAAAAGCGTCAGCTAAACGAACTGTAATGTAATATAATAGCACACTTCAGAGCATATTACATTAACTTACTGATGATGTGTTTTAAAAATTCTATTTTTATTCTCCATCAGTGCTGCTCAGATTCAAACAACACTGGCATCCAAACTGGAGGCCCTGCAGTGCCACTTCATCTGGGATGTGGACACCAGCGGGTCCAAACCTTTCCGTTTAAGGGAAAGGTTTGAGGATTTCGCCACCGAGGACGGACACAGCTGGCTGGGTCACATTTACAACCTGCGTGGGTTCATTGAATACAAGCTGGGGTTCACTGAAGAAGCCCAGAGTTTCTTCAACAAGGCTACAGAGGCCTTCCGCCAGATGAGAAACGTAGATGAGGGTCCCTAGTTAGTGGTGAACAACAGGAACCAGGCTTGGCTGCACCACCACCCTGGGAGACCCAGCAGAGCAGTAAGCTTTGTTTTGTGAAAGACAAAACTCTTTGATCGGTACTATAATACTTAACTTGATGTATAACCTGAATATTATCACCAGATTGTTTGTATAGAAAGTATGTCAAGCTTTGTCTAAGTTTTATACAATAATAAATATGCATTATGTACACCAAGAAAGGTTCTTTAAGTATTTTTTGTTTTGGTGGTTACTATATACAAGAAATTGAAATACACGACACATCATTATGCAGTACTGTACACAGGGTGCTGATAGATGTTAATTAAACTACAACTATTAAGTCAACTTGGATGGAACAGTGACAATATTTCCAAGGCGATATGTGAACAGGTGACTAATAATCAAACATGCAAGCTTTTGTGTTGAAAAGAAGTGTTTTTAAATTAAATAGAACCCTGTCAGGTCCGGACCTCCTGGTGGCACGGCACTGCTGCGACCCGGGCCCCTGTCGCGCGCTGGAGCTTTTATGTTTTTATGTTGTTTTATGTTTCTTTTTTTTATTTTAAACCACACGTTTTAATCTAAAGACTGCGTATGTTGGCACGATGACGATCCTTGCAAAAGAGACGCACTAATGGCTCTCTGCACTGCGGGAGCCTTCCCACCATCTGACCTGCCGGAGGACATACAAACTACAGAGTCTTCTATTATAGTGTTTACTGAGACGTGGCTTCACCGGGATATTTCTGGCTCTTTGTGAGCTGGAGTATTTTTCTTTAATTCACTCAGACAGAAGTGAAACGTCGGGGGGCATCTGTGTTTTTAACCCTGATAAGTGGTGCAGACAACAAAGTACGACTTGACTGCACCTTTTTGAACTTAGGGTGTGTTTTTTATTTTAGGGAACTTCAATTATTGCAAACTGTCACCCGGTTTTCAACAATACTATAAATGCGGGACAGAATTATAGACAAATGTTACGGCAATGTGAACAACGCTTATGTGAGTAGAGCCAAACCCCAGAGCTTCCAAACCCGGACCATAATACGATGCATCTCATATCTGCTTATAGAACTGTTCTCAAACAGAGCAAACCGCAAACCAAGACTGTAAATGTTTGCACTAGTGACAGAATAGAGTCTCTTAACAGAATCATAATATTTTATCAGAAGGTGCACCCAGTAAAGAAATGTGGCATCTTTGGGTTACATATTTCACTCACAAAATATGAATATATACACAAATTTAAAATAATCGTTTTGCTTTTCTTCTAAAGAAGAAACACGATTATTTTAAATACACTTATGAGAGAATATAATCACAAACTTTAATGAGTCAGGTCTTAGTTCATTTTTCAGAAATGTGGCTTTCGGTTTCTATTCCTGGGAAACGATAGTCAGGTGAGCGTGGACAGAGCAAAAATGTAAACATCTGACATTCACTTCAACTTTGCAGTCAACATTTAAAGCTGCATGCTCAACAACATCTCATAATTTACAGCAAAGCAGGAGTTGGACATCACTGACTTTTTTCCAGCGAACCCAAAGCAGCATCAAGAGCTAAATCCAGCTGAACTAAGTAATATTTAGAGAACTGCTGAGTCGAGGAAACAGCTGAATGATGAGGTGAGCAACTGCTTCTGTCTTTCAAGTAATAACAATCATTATGATGTATTTAATATCTTATTATTATTAAGCCCCAGAGATCCAAAACCCTCACTTTTAATAATAATAATAATAATAATAATAATAATAATAATAATAAATTGAAATTATATAGCGTTTTTCGAGACCTCAAAGCCGCTTTACAATCGTAGGGGAAGTGGGGCCAGGGGTTAGGACGAGGGAAGAAAGGGAAAGAGAAAAGGAATAATAATAATAATAATAATAATAATAATAATAATAATAATAATAATAATAATAATAATAATAATAATAATAATAATAAGTCACTTGAGTCACTTTTCAGAAAATAATATTTTCTTCTGCTCCGGCTCGGTTTGCTGTTATTTTGCATGTGGTGAAACGCCAAAGTAGCTGCTTGATGTCTTTAGTTTTTTTGGACAAGTCTAGTAGTCTACTCCATTGAGTGTTGACAAGAAACAGGTGTAGACGAAATATGTGTTGTTTTGATGACCTATCATGTACGCAAAGGTGCGTAGTGACAAAAGTGACGTTACGCTATCCATATTTGTGCCGTGCATGCGTACCTGCGTACCAGTTATGTGCACCCCTGAATATATATCTCATCTGGCTTGGGAACACCCTGGGATCCCCCAGGAGGAGCTGAAAATGTTACTGGTGAGAGGGAATGAAAAAAGGATGGATGTTTTATTTTCCTTATGACTGCTCCATTCATTTTTCCTTTCTTTGTTTACTTGTTTGCTGTCTACTCAGTGCTTCTTACTCCATTCCTTATTTCACTTCTCCTTTTCTCCACATGAGATGAACAGTGGTTATGAAAACATAGCAAACTTCAAAGCATATTACATTAACCTACTGATGATGTGTTTTAATAATTGTTATTTTTATTCTCCATCAGTGCTGCTCAGAGTCAAACAACACTGGTGTCCAAACTGCAGGGCCTGCAGTGCCACTTCACCTGGAATCTGGACACCAGCAGGGCCAAACTTTTACGTTTCAGGGAAAGGTTTGAGGATTTTGGCACCGAGGACAGACACAGCTGGCTGGGTCACATTTACAACCTGCGGGGGTTCATTGAATACAAGCTGGGGTTCACTGAAGAAGCCCAGAGTTTCTTCAACAAGGCTACAGAGGCCTTCTGCCAGATAAGAAATGCAGATGAGGGTCCCTGGTTAGTGGTGAACTACGGGAACCTGGCTTGGCTGCACCACAACCTGGGAGACCCAGCAGAGAGTGAGGCTTACCTGACAGAAACTATTTATCTGTTGATGAGGCCATTGATTTGGCAGAGGAGGTTCTGAGAAACCATCCAGATGAGCGTTATCTGAAGGGATGTGCTGCACTCTGCTACAGATGGAAGATCTTTGACAATGACAGTCGCCGAACACAAAGCCTGATGGATAGAGCAATCAGTCTCCATGAAGAGATGATTTCTCTTTACCCTCGTTCCTCACTTAAGAAGAAAATAGACCTTGCACATATATATGTAAAGTCAACTAATGGCCTAGCTAAAGCTGAGCAGATATACCAGGAACTGCTAGAAAGGGATCTTGAACCTGTAGACAAACAGATGCTTTACTACAACTACGCACAACATTTAAACTTCCATGGACAGGATCGCAACAGGTCACTCGGATATTACATGCAGGTGGCAGAGATACGGCAACAATCCATCTTTCGTGACAAAAGCATCAAAATTCTGGTGAACATTAGAGACAGAGGCGAGGACAGAATGTGTAGAGAAATAGAGAGGTTTCTGGAAAACCTGCAAGGGCCATAGTGTTTTTAACAGCACTGGTTCTGAATCCAGAACAAATATAGGCATTGCATTAGCAATAACATCTGTATATACTTATTATTTTGATTACTTACACGTTAATTAAGTTGCACGTTTTTTCTCTCTTGGTCGTGTGGTCCAGAAGGCAGCAACACCCACACTCGGAACATGTAATATACGATCAACTCATTGTTGGTTTTAGTCTATAAATGGCTAACAAACAAAAGAACCTGTATATTTTGAGCTGTCTCCTTTTAAGGCAGGTTTCAACAAGTGTTCATTGAAGACAACACATATCTAAATACCTATACATTAGCACTAAAAAACTGCCAGCTGTAGTACACAAGTACAAATGTGTTGTAAATGTTAGTGAATAATAAAACTTGGATTTGTAATGCAGCTTAATTTGTTCTATCACCTGAATTACAGCCAAATGCAACTGATTGTTTTCATGTATGTAAGCTGTGTCTCAGTTGTACACTCTATAAATACTATGAAATATACATTACTAAGACATTCTGTCGGACGTCAACCAAACTACAACTTTTAAAGCTACTGCCAACATTATATTTGAAAACCTTTAGAGAAGCAAAACAGTAGTTAATTCATCGTTTTCCAAAAACTAAAATCACAGTAACACTGTTTGAGATTTCAGAATAATTCCTTGGAAATAATAATTTGTTACTAATTACAGGGGAAAACAGTAATTTCCTCAAAAGAAATGCTGAAGTTTTTCCCAAGTAAAGATGAATTCATTTATTGATTGATGATTGAAAACTTTATTGGAGCCTTGTTTAATAATATAATTTCCCAAAGACAAAGTATAAATGTTTGCATGTTCAGCCGACCTTTTGGCAATATAGTGTAACATGAAACCCATAGACTGTTGAAAATACAGCTGTAATATTTGTATCATGTCTTATTTTACTTGACAAAGTTCCTTGTAAATAAAATCCCAGGAGCATCATGTCATGTCTCGTCGAGTTTGTTGAGTTTTTCATGTTGTAACTTCCTGTTTTGTTGTGTAACTACCTCTTGTTTCTCAATCCAGATCCCTTTACTTCCTGTCTTGGTGTGGTTTCCCGTCATCAGAGAAAGCGAAACGTGAGGGCGGGGGGGCATCTGTGTTTTCATCACTGATAAGTGGTGCAGACAACACAGTACCACTCGACTTCACCTTTTTGAACTTAGGGTGTATTTTTCATTTTAGGGAAATGTTGTAGTGTAATGCGGCTGTAGAGGTGACATACGGCTGTAGAGAGGGCATACGACTGTACTAGACTATGCATGATAACCCTGTGAGCACCTCTCACACAGGCTAGATAAGGATGTGTAATGTCTCGTCGAGTTTGTTGAGTATTTCATGTTGTAACTTCCTGACTTTGCTTGAAAACAGAGCGGGTTTGTTTGCACATTAAGCACAAAGGGTTCGACTCATGGAGGACAAATAAAAATTCCTCTGTCCACTTTTCCTGAATGTTCCTATGCTCGTCTTGTATGGCTCGTACCTTTCTTTTTTAACGGGAGCAGCTGTTGTCTGTCCACAAACCACATCTCCAGCATCTTCCTCTCGATTTACGGTGGTTTGATGCTCCAAAGACAAATCTTAATTTTCCTCGTTTGTCACGCTTTGTTTCTGTCCAACAGGTGTGCAACTTTTTAATAAGAAATCGATCCATTTTACGTCTGTAGAAACACATGCTAACTAGCATGTAATGGTGAAACGAGTCGTCCGGACTAACGCAGGTTGGTCGTAGTATCCTCCAATTTAAATGTTCAAATTTAGCGATATAAATATTTTTTTTTCAAATGTCCATATTCATAAGCATGCTTATGTTAACATATTTTTAATGAACTTAAGTTAATTTATTTCTATACTAGCTCACCATGTATCTACCCGTCCAAGAAGACATTCACCATTGTCGTGCTGATAGACCGCCAAAACTGGCAACTCCGCAGTGATTCAGTGTCGGCCGAGCAAGTTTAAATATCTTGTTTCTGTCTATATTTGCATCTTTTATCAATTATTATTACATATTATTTGTGGGCTAATAGAGCAGACTCAGTGTTTTAATGGGTTATATGTAATAGCCCTGCTTGTTTTTAGTGTTTTTATGAAATATCTGTATTGACTCCATAATCATATCTATCCCCCCTTTATTTAGCCCACTGCCACGCGAGCCACCAATGGCTTGGCGAGCCGCAGGAGGCTCGTGAGCCGCGCAATGAGTAACACTGCTCTAGAGCACTGATACGAGGACGTGTCTTTTCTGTAACACACACACACACACACACACACACACACTCACGCACGCGCACACACACACACACACACACACACACACACACACTCACGCACGCGCACACACACACACACACACACACACACACACACCAATGCATAAACACTTGAATCAAGCTGTGTGTGTGTGAGTGTGTGAACAGACGTGGTGTAAACGTACCTGAAGTCGAGGCAGAATGATGTCACACATCCTCTCTGAGTGAAGAAGCTCGTCAATGAACTCGTCCACATGCATCAGTTCAAACTCTATTACAAAAAAGAAAAACGATTTCTGAACGATTTCCTCATATATCCACAACATATTCAGAGTTTAAAAACCAACGTTGTCAAAACAAATATTGACATTATGAATCCTGTGGGAGAAAATCCCTGAAGCTTGGGCCGGATGTCCTCAGGATCTTCACCACACTATAACAATACTTCTATATTGCTTTCAAAAATCAACAGAGTTCAAGGAGTTTCAATAGAATAAGAGTTTACTGAAGAATCAACACAGTACAGCAAACACGAGTCGGTCCAAGGAGTGATTGAATAACAAATCACACACCTCTTAGTTTATACATTTTCCTTATCTTTCAAAGTTGACACCATTGTTCCAAAAAGTCAGTGAGTAGAGACAGGAGGGGTAGAGACAGGAGGGATAGAGAATTCAGACGGTGGCAGGTGTTAGTCAGACACAAGAATACAATTCTCTGTTTCTTATGATGACCTTCAGTTTACCTAAGATACAATGGTCGAGTTTGACGCGTAGGGCTAAAGAAAACATTGCCTATCTGAAAGGAGGCACAGAGCATACAAGTAAAGTTACAGTGATGTGCTGAGCGAGTCAGAAATTAATTAAACCAAGTTTTAAACAATAGTAATGTAACATCTGTTGCCTGACTGTCCTGCCAACCTTGACTTTTTAACCACTGTGCACCAGTAGTTATCTTTTTCTTCAAATACTCCCTAACTTTCCCACAGCGGAAAAAAAAAACTGTGTTTTCAAATACTCCTGACAACAGCACATTCTGCTGACACTTTATCTATACTTACTTATTTAGTGGTGTAACTAGTAACTAATGTTATTTTAGCTGTTAACCTTTACTTTCCATGACCTCAACTTCTGCCTTTACACCATTAAATCTCAGTGTCTGTCGTATAGACTAAAATACTCTAATGATTAACAGTATACAAATATCTTCATGTTTCAGGCAGTTGCTAACTAAAATCATTATTCTGCTTCAAACAATATCCCACAATCCTTCAAGTTAACGAGGATGTTTTCATTCCCTCCCTTCTTTCTTCATTCTTTACTTACTTTTTTTTTGTGTCTTGTTATTTTCCTTATAGGGAGTTTAAAGTGTGTATTTTCTTATAGCTTATAGATGTAATATATAGTTATACTATATTTGCTGCATTTATGAAATTACAGAAAGACCAAAAAAGAAACTGTTGCTATGTTTACCTGTTTCAACAAAGGAAAACACCAAACTTGAAGAGAAGGGAAAGATACACTGGCACGTTTAGGCCTACTTTGAAATAAATTAAACACAGAACTATGCAGGCCTATTTGAGTCCTCCCCATATTTGTTGAATAAAATAAAATGAATATAATATAAAAATACACAAAACTATAAAAAATACAATATAAAAATGAAATGAATAAAAAAAGTAGTCCACTTTGAAATAAACAAAACGTATAGCTGCAGCCTAATATCTTAAAAAGAGTAAACTATTAACTACTAAAAAAATAGGCCAGTTAGTATTTAATTTTGTCCGTTTCAGTGTGTTTTCATCCAAATGGAGGTGGTGATCATTTCTTTGGCTTTTAAAAAATTCACAACAGCCTCACAAATGTCCCACAAAATGTCTTTCAACATTACATTTTCTGTTGTTTGCTCTTTTCTCGCCACATATCAAGCACACTGGTAAGCCAGCATTGTTGACAGGGAAAACAAATGTATCTGTCCACACAGAATTAAACAATTTTCCTACGAAACTTATCTTTTTTTGGTTTTATCCATGGTTAGCATACCGGGTTAGGCGGGAGTCTGCAACTCAAGATAAGCCACCTGCAGTGAAAGGCACCGCGCCCGTAGACGCAGTAGAATGTGACGCATTTTTTAGTTGACAAAATATTAAAAAATATTTTATTTCAGTGTCACAATATCACCTCGAACTCCAAAATAAGAGGTGTTCCCTTCGAAAGATTGTCCACTGTTCAACAAAAAATACATGTTCCATGTTTTTTTTTGTCAAAGCTACAGGGAGCCACTATAGAGGGGTTAAAGAGCTGCATGTGGCTCCTGAGCCAAAGGTTGCAGATCCCTGCCCGAAGCAGTTTGTAAACGTAAATTGCTGTTGAATTCTTACGTTGAACCGTATAGACTTCGACATCATACTCGTTTACAAGATTACATAGTTAATTGATTTGAAATTTACAACAACGGTTACAGCTGTGAGGGCAAAGTAAGCTTTTTGGACGAGGCCTGGACCCACAAGGCCCCACATTAAGCTGACGGTGACTGATGTGATATAATTTACTTACCGAATATATTCATTTGTGATATAATGATGTACTAAATGTAATTGTTAACTACAGAAAATAAGTGTTATGTACTGTATGTATGTATTTACAATGCTCATGCAATCTGTGTGAGTGAAAGCATGCTAGAGGTACACTGAAGAAATACCAAGGAAGACATCTGCGCAAATAGGCGTGGACACGCCTATGTGCCTACAAAGGGGGTCAATAGGACCTGACTCCAGCCAACCGATGAGAAGAGGACAAGACTCCAGCGGGGGTGTATATGAAAAATGTTTAGCTTGGAGGCAGGACGATTCTGTGGAACAGGGGGAGAGAGAGGTGCTGTGAAGTAGGATCGTCCTTAGCTGGGTATATCTTCTATGCTGTCATATCACATTAATAATTGCTTTGATATAAATAAGAAGTTTACTGGATTAATTTGAGGTAGAAACTCTGTCTCCAAATTAAGAACATGACACTGACACATATACTGAATAGGCTTATATTATGATATCATAATATTTTATGAGAAGGTGCAGCCATTAAACTAATGTTTGGGGTTGAATATTTCACTCAGTGTGGCATCATATTATAAAGAAGAAAAGTGCGATATAATTAACTAATATATGTATCCTCTTGTGTAATGTTGGGTTTTGAAGCCCAAAGGGCGCTGTGATTGTCTTTCAATTGAATCCAGTAAACTTCTAGTTTAAAGTGATGATGACAGCAATGTCAAAAAATACCCTCAGCCGAGGACACTTTCACACACCAAGTCCACAGTCCGAATCAATAAAGAGCCAGTTAGCTGTCTGTTGGTAAAAGTGAAAGTGGTACAAAAACATCATAAACATTTTGCTATATTCTCTACAGAAGGGTGTCGTCGTCCCTCATTGGTCCATGTTGGCGCGGTTATGCCCCTTGGTGGGCCGTCTTGTTGTGGCGAGATGGAGGTGGACCTGAAACTCTTTGAAGAGAACCTACAGTGCTTCACATTCATAACTAAATAGTGCTCATTATACATTTGTGCAGAAATACATGTTGTGCAATAATACATTTTGATAATCATTAAATGTGACACAATACATAATACATTTTGATTGAGGTGTACGAGTACATGTGATAATCATTAAATGTGACACAATACAATCAGGAGTTTATTTACTTCACAAATTCCCTCCGTACACACCATTTATGGTGTGTATATCATTCAGTAAATATAAAGCACCAATTGGTGCAAGAATACAGCATATGGTATGAAATAATACATTCTTAGTTGTTTGGTTTTTATTTCAATCAAAAACGTACCAGAATTAGACAACAATGACTATAAAATAGGGAATACCTCAATCAAATAACGTACCTGAATTTAGAGAATGACTATAAAATAGAGAATACCTCAATCAAATAACATATCTGAATTTAGAGAACAATGACTTATACAAATAAGTATAAAAAATACCTTCGGTAATGTGACTTTGTCTTTGATAAAAAAATACCTTTAGTAACAGCTTTGTATTCTAGTATAAAAATCTCTTTTAGCTTCACCTTTTATTCCAGTATAAAAATCCCTTTTAGCTTCATTTTTTATAAAAACACTTTTGGTATAAGACTGTACATTTCAGCACACTTATAACATCAATAAAAAGTAGAAAAACAGTAAAAAAAAAAGCTTCTACCTTCAGGCTTTGTCTTTCCTCCTCTAAGAGGAACTCGCCTTCTCCGTGCATCAAAAACTGACCTGCTTCAGCTCTCTCTTTGGTCAGGGCGGTGGTGATCAGCTTAGTGGTTAGGGTGCGGATGCATGGGATGCAGCAACATCCACACAGGATTAGTATACCTATCATTATCGGTATGATCAACAGAACGCTCAACACCATCATCTTATACTGACCAAACCAACGCTCCATGGAGCTTGTGAAGTAATTCTCTACCCCACTGTTTGAGGCTAGCTCTTTGCTGAGTGTGCTGAGTCCTCCCAAGGCTCTGGTAATGGATCCATCAGGGGCTGTGTTATTTGGGATGAAAGTACAACACATAGATCCAAACAATTTGCAGACACCCCCTTTTTCAGCCAACAACATGTCTAATGCAATTCTGTTCTGATATGACATCAGGCTAGTCTGCCCTAATTGCTCATGCACTCCAGTGAAAGCATCTACGGTGTTGTTTGCGTATCTCTGCTGGTTGTAATAAAGGTAATTAATCCAAGCTACATTTTTGTTGACAGTCACTTGAACGAAAATGGACTCAAAACCCGCTGCAATTTCATTTCTAGCTTTGAATTCGTCAGGGACACCACGTGGTACTCCCATGGAGTCCATGTAAATTGTGGAGCTGAAACTTCCACTGGGAATAGAACGTTTACCTCGACTCAGGAGCTCATTCCCACTAGACCGACCGGAGAGTTCTTCAGCAGAGATTGGCAGGATGTAGAAAGGCATTACCAACTGTATCAATGCACAGGTACCTACCCAGTCTGGCGGTAGGGCTGGATGCAAAGTGTTTGTACCACAGTACCACCATACGTCAGCTCTGGCAAATTCCATGACAGACATCTTTGCTCCAAACAACATCCCTCCGTGGGAAACCCTTAGAGTGGAATTACACCATTTCAAATGTCCTACCTGAGTGCCTGTGCCACTGGTCTTGGTGATACACTCATAATCGCCGTCATAGGCCGAAAAATGAGGTGGAATGAAGTCAATTCTGGTCACTGGATACAACAGGGCCAGAGAGGTGCATCCTGCGGGACTGACAAGAGTGTACAAAGCATACATACACTGGAGACCTGCTGGGTCATTACTCAGATTCAATGGAAATGGAATAGTAGCTAAACTAGGTCTAGCAGCGGCGCATGCAACACAGTTTGCTTGACTACTCTGTTCAACGGAGTATCTCACCCAATCCAGCCATGCATTACTGTCCTGATATCCTGTCTCCACTGCCATTGTTTCTTTAAGATTAGTGATGTTCAGATAAGTCACACTCATTTTCTTCTTTGCTAGTCCGGTGTACGTTTTCTGGGTCTTTTTCTCAAGAGGGATTAAGCTTGGCTCTATTACCTTCAACCAAAACATGAACAGTGGGTCTTTGGGATTCTTTGATATCCCTAAATAGTACAGGCCAGAATCAGAGAGTTCAGGGTGGAAAACTGTGATGACCACAGGGTTACAATTTGTCGGATGCCCATTACCGGGCAGAGTTCTTGGATCAGGATTAGGATTAGGTGGTTCACTTTCACCACATTCACATGGGCTTCGTTTAATGATTCTCCATTTTTCAACCAAGGGGTGGTCTAGATTAATCCATCCCCCGTTTGAGTGTGCAAACACATCGGGATAATGACAGGGAGGCATACACAGATACTTGGCTTTGTTGGAATCGCATTGTGTGTTCCATTCTCTACCGTCAGCAGACATCATGGTGTTTACATCAAATTCAAACGAGGTGATCTTGTCTCTCTCTACTGTAACGGTAATCCCACCGTCCTTAATATCTACGGCTTCGTTGTTTTTCATGCTTCTCATGCGTCTCACTCGTCGCGTTAGTATGGTGTTAGGGGGTGCAATCTCATTAGGGAATCGTTCAGTCACATCTTGGATTTGTTTAGTTGTCAGATTGTCTGGTGTGTAGTAAGCTTCATTTGGGCAAAGATTAGCTACTCTATTGCTTGGTTCCTTACTTCCTACGCTCAGTGTCAAGGGGAGCATTATGACAATTGTGAGCAGTGCTAACCCAGCTATCATCCGAGGGTCTCCCCATGGAGAGATTTTCTGGTACACTATTACCTCCGCTTTTTTGTATTTTATTGGTAGCATTTTTAACTGGTTTTATCTGCTATCTGCTCACTTAGACGGACAAACAAATAATTGTGACAAGTGAAACTTAGATTAATCTAAGGACAATTTATCCTCTGGTGCTGATTCTAGATTCACAAATCAATTAGTCAGTACTGTTTTGTTCCAGCAGGTTCAAATCTTGACTAACTTCTGCTAAACAGCGAGAAGGCGCCAGTGCAGGTACACAATGTGTGAGGTGGTGCCAATTAGCTCCTGTTTTACCTTTTACCCGGAGCGCGTGTGAAGTACGTTCTGTCACCTCCCACGGTCCAGTCCACCTAGGTTCAGACCACTTTCTTTTATGGACCTTGACCCTTACCCAATCACCTGGTCCAACAGGAGTCTCTGGTGGTTCGTCAGGTTTTTCTGCTGCTGCTTCCACCTGTGTAGACAAAACTTCGATGATTTTAGCCAAAGCCTTGACATATTCATCTGCCTCAATCTGCCATAGATCTAATACAGGACCGTGCCCTCCTTTGCGTGGAGGGCCAGGCATTGGTCTACCGGTTAACAGTTCATGTGGAGACAAATGTGTTTGACTGCTTTGTGAGGATCTCATTGACATGAGTGCCAAAGGTAGGGCATCTACCCACTTTAACTTGTTACCATAACATGCTTTAGCAAGTTTTCTTTTGAGCGTTTGATTAGCTCGTTCTACCAAACCCTGTGATGCCGGATGATATACTGACCCAAATTTGTGTGTTATGCCAAAATACTTTTCTACTTCTTCAAGCTTATGGCTCGTGAAGTGTGTCCCATTATCTGATCGTATGCAACGTGGAACTCCATACCTTGGTATGAGTTCATTTTTTAACCATTTGATTACAGAATTGGCATCTTCTTTTTTGCAGGGAATTGCTTCAATCCACTTAGTGAAACGATCGACCATTACCAAAACATATCTGTACCCTCTTACCACATTTTCTGCTCCCATGTCTGTATAGTCAATACATATCTCTTTGAATGGTGCGTCTGGCACTGGAAAACGACCCATAGGACACTTGTATGTTCTTTTATTGTTAAATTTACAACAGATATCACATTCTGTTACAAAGTTTTCAACCATCTCTTTCATAAATGGGTGCCACCATTCTACCTCTATGTCCCTTGTTGTTCTTAGTTTTCCAACATGCGTGGGGCCATGGGCTTGTTTGATCAACAGGTGACATAGTTTAGCTGGTGCCACGAGTCTGCCATCATGAGCTCTCCAGATTCCTTCAGTCTTGGTGGCTCCCTTATGAGCCCATTGATTATGCTCATAGACTCCTGCTTGTGCTTGCATTTCTTTGATGCTCTCCAAAGTGAGTTGCTCTTGATTTTCACTGTTCAAACAAATCATTTGCTGAGTGTAGCCGCCTGCTACTTTAGCTGCCTTGTCTGCTGCATCATTTCCTTTTGCCACTGCTGTATCAGTTTTCTGATGACCTTTGCATTTCATTATAGCAACATGTGATGGCAGCAGTGCCGCTTTCAGTAGGGCTCTTAATGCTTCAGCATGTTTGACAGGATTTTTGGATGAAGTCAGGAAACCTCTTCTCATCCACTGGGGGCCGTCAATATGGACAGCGCCATATGCATAAGCAGAGTCTGTGTATACATTTATTCTCTGGCCTTCTCCGTGTTTCAATGCTTGTGTTAACGCGACTATTTCTGCAAGTTGTGCAGAGGCTGGCTGTGGAATGATGTGTGCTTCCAAAGTTTGTGTGTTTTCTCCACTTTGTTGCACTACAGCATAGGAAGCTACATTTCCTTCATCTCCTTTGTAGTAGCAGCCATCACTGTATAGAATTTTATCTGTATTATTCAATGGTTCGGTTTCCAAATCTGATCTAATTTTAAGATCTTGTTGTGAGACAAATGCACAGTCATGTGGGTCATGGTTTTCTGAATGCAGTCCTGTTGCCATGTTGATTGTCCCTGCCACATATGTGATGTGGGGCTTTTACTTTTCTAACTGGAGAAAAAGTGAGGTTTCTGTTTCCTGCTTCTGAGAGCATGTCTCTGAGTGGTTGAGTCAGATTTCCATAATCTGGTACATGAGTCCTACTGTAACCCGTCAATCCAAGAAATGCCAACATGTGTTGTATTGTCTTAGGTTTTCCATGTGATAGGATTGAGGTCTTTTGTGCATTGGTTAGAGTCAGGCTGTTTGCAGAAATGAGTCTTCCCAAGAAAGTGACTGATCTTCTTGCAACTTGAGTTTTTTCTTTCTTGACTTTGTATCCTGCCTCTGCAAGTAGTGTAAGGAGATTTGCTGTGGCTTCCAGGCAGGATTCAGCACTAGTGCCTGCCAGCAGCAAATCATCAACGTACTGTATCAGAGTTACACCTGGTGGCAGTTGTAAGCTGCTTAAGTCTTTTTTCAGAGCTTGATTGAACAGTCCTGGGCTGTCTTTGTAGCCTTGTGGCATTCTGTTGTAGGTGTATTTCTGTCCTTTATATGTGAAAGAAAATATGTCTTGTACTTCAGGGTCCAATGGTAGAGAAAAGAAAGCATTAGCCAGATCTATGACTGTGAAGTATTTGTGTTCAGGATTGAGATTTTGAAGTGCCACATATGGGTCTGGAACAGGTATATTTTGTGACACCGTAGCAGAGTTGATTTTTCTTAGATCATGAACCATTCTCCAGCCTTTGTTGCCAGCTTTTGGGACTGGTAAAATGGGTGTGTTCCAGATGGAGTTTGAGTGTCTGATTACACCAGCTTCTAGGAGTCCATTGATTGTTGCTCCTATTCCTTCAACCTGCTCTCTTTTTAGGTTATATTGCGGTAACCAACATGATGATTGTTCTGTTTTGAGAGTCACTGAGACCTCATGATGAGGCACAAAACCTACATCATAGTCTCCAGTTGTCCACAAATATGATGGGATATCTTTGAGTGTTTTCTTCTGTGTCAGGATGGTTGGTGTGTTCTCTTCCATGGTCTCTTTCCAATTCTTGTTCTTCCAAGATGCCAACATCCATACTGTGGTGAGTGATTTTCCACATCGTCTCATCTTCTGCTCTCCATACGCAGGCAATATTGGTTGGGAGCCAGTTGATTGACAAGGCTCTCTTTATCATGGGACCTAGGGACCTTGCTTCAGATCCTACTGCCAATGCCAGTGTGATATGTGGCACTGCTTCAGCTGATAATGCATACCATTGCAGTTGTTCTTTAGTGAGAGCACAGAATGCAGCTACACCTTGAGGTCCCACATAGATGTCCTTGACTTCTATTTGCTCCTTTGTCATGTTTCTTTCTTCCTCCCAGGCTTGTTGATACTCTTCGTCAGGTTGACGCAAGTAGTTATAGGTGCAGTGTAAAGGATCAAGTGGAGGTCCATATGGAGCTAATGTGTTGATCCAAGGCTTCCATTCCATGTAAGTCTTCTGGACTCCTGGAGTGTCTTGACCTTCTGTCAACAGGCGGCTCCAATACACTGTTGTGGTAGTTTCTTCAATGTCTTGGGTAGGGCTTGATGTCATCACCAAGATCCTTTGATCTGTTTGATACTGTCCATGCAGATGTATTTGTCCAGGAAACTGTAGAGTCAGTCCATCACTGGAACATAGAATTCGTGCTCCAGTTTTAACCAGCAGGTCTCTACCCATCAGGTTTACAGGACACTTTGGGGAGAAGAGGAAAGGGTGTAGCAGGGATTGTTTACCAAGTACAGTGACCAATGGCATGGTATACTTTTGTTCTTCTGTTCTTCCCGAGTATCCAACGGTTCGAAGGGTCTTTGTAGAGAGAGGTGGTGTTTTTCCTTTCAAGGAAGTTATACAGGACGCTGTTGCTCCTGTGTCCACCATCAGTTCCATTTTTTCTCCTTATATCGTACAGGTGACCATTGGTTCATTCTGAGCTGGAATAGCTTCACCTGCAGTTGGATCCTCTGGGCATCTTCATTGTGAGGAGCCATCCCATTCCTGGGAATGTTCCCATGCAGAGAGTGGCATTTGGTGAGTGTTGGGAGGATTTCTTCCTCTTCCTCTACCAAAACTTTGCTGTCCTCTTCCTCCTGCAGGACCTTGCTGTCCTCTTCCTCCTCTTCCATAGGTGGGATATCCTCCTCCTCTACTGTTAGGGAATCCTCCTCTTCCTTGGTAGGAGTTTCCTCCTCCTTGGTAGGAGTTTCCTCCTCCTTGTTGCCCATACTGGTGGCAATCTTTGACCCAGTGAGATGCGCTTCCACAATTAAAGCATCCCTGTGGCGGAGCTCTTTCATAATTTCTGTAGCGGTTGTTACCCCCTCTCCATGCTCCTCTGTTTGGTACTTGCCATGGAGGTCCATTCTGAGGAACTTGTTGCTGTGTATGAGTCTGTATTGTTGTTTCTGGGAATTCTCCAGTATCGTACTGTCCCATTAACATCTGTCTCTTATCTTTCTTATTTCTTGAAGCCTCAGTGTCTTTCTCAGCCATTTGAGCCTTTGCCAATCTGCTGGTGATTGTCAGATGTTCTTCTTCCTTCTGCACTTCTGTTTGCCTGTGTTGCTCGTCATGATGCACAAGGTGCTCTCTCCAAAGTGCATTAGGCATTGAGTCTAGTCCCACCACACTCTTCAGACAGTTTTGGACATGAGTAGATAGGGCCTTTATCACTGCATGTCTCCACAACATGGTACATGATGGAGAGATGTCATGTCTTTCTCCAGTGCTGTCTAACCAGACGCCTTCGCTTCTTTTCAGGAAAGCATGCATTTCTTCATCATTTCCTTTCTTTAGGCCTGTCACTGCTGTTATGCTGCGGGTGGTGGGAAAAGCGTCTCTCATAGCATCCCAGTAATGATTCCTGTGAGGATTGAAGGATTTTTCATCGTCCTCGTTATTGCATCCAGCGATGAGATCCATGTCTAGCATCGTCTTTTTTCCTTCCAGTCTGCCCATGAGAGTCCTCAAATCTCCCACACACACACGATCTCCTGCTGTGTATTTCTCAAATTCATTCATCCATTTCTGTGCTCCTGAGGTGAGGGGAGGCAATTTGGCCGCCAAACTCTCCAAATCACGATGACTCCAAGCGTGGTATACCATGGGTCCTCCTGGTGTTGCCATGAGTGGCATCTGTTGTGCTGCTCTTTGCTCTTCCATCTTATTTCTGGTTCTAGTCGAAATTGACTGTTCTTTCATCTTCAGTCGTCCTTCTACAAAGTATGTCTTGAAGTCACTCTTTTCTTCTGGGGAAATCGTGCTGAGACTCCTTTCAGAATTCCTTGAGCTTCTTCCAGCTTGTTCAAATTCCTCTTCATCCTCATCAGTTTTATCTTCTTCATACTCTGGTCCCTCCTCGCTTGTTGCTTCTTCCTCCAGTTTTTCCAGGCTGTCATAGCCCGTTCTTTGACGTGTACCATCATGTTTGATGATTTCTCCCCTTCTTATTGCATCTTCTTTGCGTCTTTCATCCATTCGTACTGCTTCAGCTACCAGTATTTGCTGTTTGTTTGAAATGGTGTAATCATGGGAAACTGAGTATGAATTTGTGGTGCGTAGTACCTCTTTATGTGGATTTGGAGCAGGGTGAGCAGCAAAATGAGAGGGAGAGTGGGCGTTGAGTAGCTTTTCCTCTAATTTTTCCTTGAGTAGTTGGACATGTTTCATCAGGTGCTCTAGTCGTTTCTCTGTTTCTCCCTCCTCCACTTCCAGACATCCTCCCTTTATGCCCATCATGGGTGCCTGTATTGGAGTGGGATTAACAAGATTGTGACTGGGTGCATATGCTGGAGGGCTTGTGTCAAATCTGGGTAGAGTTGAGGTGTAGGCTGGATAGGTGTAGTTTCTTCATGTTTGGTGCCTTTTTCTTCTTCTTTTGCTTCCCTGATTACACAAATTGTCTCAGGTGCGGTCTGAGGTATGTTCTTGAAGAGTAGAAGGAGATGCATAGCTCTAGATTTTCTGTTTGCAGCTTTCAATGCGGCTTTCTTTACAGCTCCAAATCTTTGTTTTTCTCCTGTCTTCTCCCATGCTGCCATCTTTTGTTGATATTCGCCATTTTCAAATTCGTAAACTGCCCTTCTTTGGTCCTCACTTGGACCTGGTTGATCATCAATTGGAAACAATCCTCTTTCTTGCCATGCGAGTAGTAGCTTTTCTGTCTTTGCTCGAACCTTCTTTCTTTCACTCGGTTTGGTGCAGGCATCCAATCGTTGGTACATTTGTTCTTTGTACCGTGCTGTGGACACAACCTTGACTTGCTTTGAGCTTTCAGATGGATCCATCATGTTGAAAATTTGAAATTCCTCAAATGTTGTTCAGTCAGTGGAGATACTCAAAATTCAAATTAATTGAGCGAGAAATAAAATTGAAAAGCAAAAAATGTTTATGTTTTAAATCTAAAATAGAAATGAAATCAAAAAATGTTTACATTTTAAATCTAAAATAGAAAATAAAAGTTGGAAGTGTAAATTTCCTAAGTTTAAATCTGGAATCAGAAATAAAAAGACATGGAAATCAAAACCATAAAATGTAAATCTGAAATATAAGTATAATCAAAGGTAAATCAAAGGCAGGACTTATTCAAACTTTTTCTCTAATGGGCAATTTGTGACAATTATTATAATTATAAATTTATTATTATTATTATTTGAATTTTGGGTGTAAATTCAATTTTGTCCACCAGATGGAGGCATATGTCCACAACAAGAGAGTCAAAGTTCAACTTAAGTGTACTCGGTCAAAGGTCAATGGTACCGGAACCAAAAAACGTTTTACTCCTTGTGGAGAACTTACGGAATTACAAAAACAGGAAATGGACTACAAGTCAAATCAATGAAACTACAAATTTTCTTGCGGCTTTGTCCCTTTGGAACTCCTAGTGGAGAACTTACTGTATTACAAAAACAGGAAATGGAACCGAATCAATGAAGCTACTGTTGCATAGGAGTACATTCCCTGGAGCCGGAGCCTTGTATTCGTTACTTTTTATCAATACACAAATTCTTCGTTGTAATTCCCAACCCCAAATGTTATCAGCGTGAGACTCAAGGTTCTGTTTGTTCCGAGGTACTTTCCACAGTCCAACAGCTTCTTGGCGTTTTTACACGCTCGAGTTGCTGGCCTTGTTAAGCACTCGTACCAACTAGTTCCTTCTGGTGAGACTTTTTCAACTTTTAATAACACCAACACCTTCCCAGTCAGTTTGCACAGTTAAATCTTCCGCTACAAACGTAAATGTAACCCCAAACAAGCGTTAGCTCCACGTTAGCTTCAGGCGGGCGCCTGGAGCTGTATAGTCGTTAGCTCTAAAATAGCTTGACTTTTAAGCCTCAATTCATTCACTTACAAACAACATTGCTTTTCAACAACTCACACACACATTCATCAACATTTAGTTTCCAAACCACACTGCATTGATACTCGTTTTATGCCGTTATCGTTGGATTAAATAGGGTTTTTATAGCCCCCGCTAAGAGAAGCTCACTCTTCTCTCACACAGCCGAATTCCGCAATCTTTTTAAACCACTTCAAAATGCTTTACTTACTTTAATTATGTGTCTATGGTCGTCTACGGAAGATGAATAAATATATAGTGAGACAATGGGGAATTCGTCAACCTCCACCACGCAGTCACATCAAAATATTCACTGTTAAGGCTCTCTCTTTTTAGCCAGAACAAGCCGCTTTGGCCTTTTCCTCCGCAGACTTCCACCAGTCGCTCAGACTGCGCTTTCTCCCCAAAGACTTGATATTTTAAAATTACACTTTTAAATCGAGCGCTACTCGAAAACCTTATTTCTTACACCGGTGTCACTTTTAAAACCTTTTCTGTGTACAGTTTCATGTAGTATTTTTCAAAGCTTTGTCACCATCACCTTATCATATGCAAAACTTAGCATGGATAGTATATTTTATGAGACAGCGTTCAGAGTGTGTTCTTTGATATTTACAAGTACTATTATTCTACAATAAACTATTGCAATTTCGTTTATAACAGGTTTGCTCACCTTATCGTTTGTCAGGCCTGTTGTAAATATCATTGAACGCACTCCTCTGGCTTCTCTTCCAGTCGCCCTCGTGTCCAGAACTTTCAGATCATCGCAGTCGGGGTCACCAGGTTTTGTTGGGTTTTGAAGGCCAAAGGGCGCTGTGATTGTCATTCAATTGAATCCAGTAAACTTCTAGTTGATCAAGATACTTATTTATTTAAAGTGATGATGACAGCATTTCAAAAAATACCCTCAGCCGAGGACACTTTCACACACCAAGTCCACAGTCCGAATCAATAAAGAGCCAGTTAGCTGTCTGTTGGTAAAAGTGAAAGTGGTACAAAAACATCATAAACATTTTGCTATATTCTCTACAGAAGGGTGTCGTCGTCCCTCATTGGTCCATGTTGGCGCGGTTATGCCCCTTGGTGGGCTGTCTTGTTGTGGCGAGATGAGATAGAGGTAGACCTGAAACTCTTTGAAGAGAACCTACAGTGCTTCACATTCATAACTAATATAGTGCTCATTATACATTTGTGCAGAAATACATGTTGTGCAATAATACTTTTTGATTGAGGTGGACGAGTACATGTGATAATCATTAAATGTGACACAATACAATCAGGAGTTTATTTACTTCACAGTAATAACTGACAAGTGCTCGTATTTACATAGCTAATGTGAAGAAATGTTAAGTACTATATGTATTAAATAAAGCTCATACTTAGACTTGTAAGAAGCTCAACTCACTCATAACTGTCTTATTATATCAGGGATAACTGTGACTCATTGTGATCATAATCACTGTGATATTGTGAATGCGTAATATGAGAGCGCCCCTGACAAAGTCGTTCGAAGACCCCGTAGGATGTGACGTGATGACGTCAGACGTCAAAGACCAGAAATGATATATACACGGATGTAACCAGTAGGCGGGACCATTCTGTTGACCGGGGGAGAGAGGAGGCTTGTGAAACAGGATGGTCACCCAGCTGGGTAAATGTTCCATGCTTGTCTTATCATATTAATAAATGCTTTGTTGAACAAGAAGTTTGTTAGATTGATTCGCTGTAGCCTCTACGTCTTCCAAATTAAACACTAACAAAAGCAAACTAATTAATTTAAATACACTACATGAGTCACGTCTTAGTTGTTTTTCAAGATATGTGGCTTTAGGTTTCTATTCCTGGGAAACAATAGTCAGGTGGGTGTGTTTAGACAAAACAAAAATGAAAACGTCTGACATTCACTTCGACTTCAGTGTGAACATATAAAGCTGCCTGCTCAGCATCATCTCATCATTGACAGCAAAGCAGGAGTTGGATTTATCTGACTTTGTACCAGCGAACCTAAAGGTGCATCAAGAGCAAAAACCAGACGAACTGTCTAATATTTAGAGAACTGCTGAGTCGAGGAAACAGCTGAATGATGTGATGAGAAACTGCTTCTGCATCTAAAGTAATGACAATCATTATGATGTATTTTCTATCTTATTATTATTGAGCCCCAGAGATCCAAAACCCTCACCTTTAGTCATGAGCTTTGGGTAGTGACCGAAAGATTGAGTTCACAGACAAAAGTAAATAAGCTGAAATAAGTTCCCTCAGTAGGGTAACTGGGCTCAGCATAAGTCATAGGGTATGTGAGCAGAGACATACGGAGGGAAGGGCGCTTTCCTTCAGAGATTTTCCGTCCAACTCTTGAAGACTCCGGGGTATACCCAGAACACGCTGAGGAGATTATTTATCTCATCTGGCTTGGGAACACCCTGGGGTCGCCCAGGAAGTGCTGGACATTTTGCAGGTGAGAGGGAATGAAAAAAGGATGGATGTTTTATTTTCCTTATGACTGTCTATTCAGTGCTTCTTACTCCATTCCTTCCTTCCCTCCTCCCTTTCTCCACATCAACAGTGACTATGCACTCATTGCACACCTCAGAGCATATTATATTAACCTATTGATGATGTGTTTTAATAATTGTTATTTTTATTCTCCATCAGTGCTGCTCAGAGTCAAACAATACTGGTGTCCAAACTGGAGGCCCTGAAGTGCCACTTCACCTGGGATCTGGACACCAGCAGGTCCTTAATATTCCGTAGCAGGGAAAGTTTTGAGGATTTCTGCACCGACGACGGACACAGCTGGCTGGGTCACATTTACAACCTGCGGGGTTCATTGAATACACGTTGGGGTTCACTGAAGAAGCCCAGAGTTTCTTCAACAAGGCTACAGAGGCCTTCCGCCGGATGAGAAACGCAGGTGAGGGTTCCTGGTTAGTGGTTAACTACGGGAACCTGGCTTGGCTGCACCACCACCTGAGAGACCCAGCAGAGAGTGAGGCTTACCTGACAAAGGTTGACACTCTGATGAAAAAATACCAATCTCCATCCCAGGATGAGCTCCACCCAGAGATCTACGCTGAAAAAGCCTGGACTCTGATAAGTTTTAGCACAGATAAAATGCAGCTGGCGAGCCATCAGGATGCAGCCGGACATGGTGGAGTGGAACACCTACCATATCAAAGGGTTAATGTATGCTTCAGAGCACATCAGCACAGACCTAGGGGCTGACATCTTGGAGAAAATGAAAATTGCCGCGGCATGACTCACAACACCGCTTCACGTCCGGGCAAATGCCCGGCCAATACCCTAGATACCCGGACATGGGGTTATGATGGCTTTTCGGAACCAACAACTGTGTATTTTCCTGACCTGTTTGTGTGTCGCGGCTCACACGGTACAGCCTGTCCCTAATCACTGAAAAGTGGGGGTGTGTCAGTGCGGCGTTCTGGTTTAGTGGGGAGCCATCCACACTCACTACTTGCTCGAAAGCGTGACAGAGGGTCTCGTCTCGAGACTGCTCGAGGGGAAAGTCCTCCACCGGATGTAACTGCAGGGACGAAGCTGATGAAGCTCATCACAAGCCTCCTCCGGCCCCGCACTCCCCTCGTCGGCGTTCGCCACCTCCGTATCCCCATTGAACACTGCCGGGAGAGGAGTCTGGCGGCGCCACAACCCGGACCAACTGCCCCACCTCCATGACCGGACAGTCCCGCCACCACCCCTGCCCTGGCATCTGAGGAGCCCTCTGTGGTGCCAGGCGAACAGATGCATTGGCTGGGTCCTGGGGGGGAGAAAAGAAAGGAAACTGGGGGTGAGTAGTCAGCTGTGCTCCAGCTGCACCGGAGGTGAAGACCGGGCCAACGAAGGGTGGCATATGGCAGGGGCCAGCGGACCCCGCTGATGACCGGAAACTCCTTGAGGCATGAACGGGCCGGACCTGTGGGGGAGCTGTGGCCCGGTCTTCGTGCCCCAGACTCCGTCAGGGCATGGAGAGGTGGTCCTCCACAAGGACGACGGCAGCTTCAATGTTGGCAGGGAGGTAGCACTGGACCCAGTTCGCTGAAGAGGCTGGCAGTCCGGCAATGAACTGCTCCAGTGCCTCATGCCCGACGACGTCCTCCGCAGAGTTGGTTCCCGGCTGGAGACAGCACCTGGCTGCGTCATCTTCTGCAGCCCAATCGGCAGTGGCCGAACCGGAGTGTTTCCTGGATCGCCCCTCTGGTGGCCGAGCACTGCAGCAGCTCCCACAGGAGGACACGATCCTCCCGCTGGCATGCCGTATTGTGGCAAGGGCTTTTCCCCTCCTCTGACCTGTCCCTATTCAGGTGCCAGTGTAGCAATCCCTATCTACAGCCAGGTGATATGTAGATAGGAGAGGAGACGTGGGACAGGCTCACAGCTGTTTATTGGTACACCCAAACAAATGCATGTCTTATCAGGTGCTTTTTAGATAGCTCCGAGGTTGCTGACTCCGTCCAGCACCATGTAATCCCGTGGATTTCTCTCGCTCTGGGTAATCCATGTCTGGGGCTCCAGGACTCAGCCTACTGGAAAATGAACAGAACCAGGCCATCACCATGCATTTTTTATGTGACTGATTACCTGATTCCGTTCAGCTCTCTGGCCTCCAGCTGGGACACTCCCGTCTCCCCCCAGCGTCCGGCGCCCTAACCACACCCCACTGCCACAAAGTAATTTTACATTTCTTTCTTTGATTTTAAACTACACGTTTTAATCTAAAGACTGCGTATGTTGGCACAATGACGATCCTTGCATACCTAAACTGTCACCCGGTTTTTAACAATACTATAAATGCGGAACAGAATTCTAGACAAATGTTACGGCAAGGTGAACAACGCTTATGTGAGTAGAGCCAAACTATTGAAGTAAACATTTGCACCAGTGAATAGAGTCTCTTAAAAGATGATTTCTCACTACTCAGCAGAGCGTCATAATGTAGGTGCAGGGTGCAGGGTGGTGATGGCCTAGTGGTCTAAGAGCGCCTGCTAAATGACCTGTGTCTCCAGGTAACAGCTGTCCCAGCTCTTCATACTTTCACCAGGGTCGGCGCCATCGCATATGAAACAGACAGGCCACTAATTTTGACAAGAGGCCATTTTTCACACCTCACATTAAGCTGAGGGTAACTGACATTCTGTCAGTGTATACACATACTGAATAGGCTTATATTATGATATCATAACATTTTATGAGAAGCTGCAGCCATTAAAAAATGTGGCATCTTTGGGTTGAATATTTCACTCAGTGTGACATCATATTCTAAAGAAGAAAAACAAACTAATTAATTTAAATAAACTTAGGAGAAAATATAATGACAAACTTTAATGAGTCATGTCTTAGTTGTTTTTCCAGATATGTGGCTTTAGGTTTCTATTGCTGGGAAACAATAGTCAGGCGGGCGTGTTTAGACGTATGACATTCACTTCGACTTCAGTGTGAACATATAAAGCTGCGTGCTCAACAACATCTCATCATTTTCAGCAAAGCAGGAGTTAGACATATCTGACTTTGTACCAGCGAACCTAAAGGTGCATCAAGAGCAAAAACCAGACGAACTGCTGAGTCAAGGAAACAGCCAAATGATGAGGTGAGAAACTGCTTCTGCATTTCAAGTAATGACAATCATTCTGATGTACTTAATATCTTATTATTATTGAGCAACAGAGATCCAAAATCCTCACCTTTAGTCATGAGCTTTGGGTAGTGACCGAAAGATTGAGTTCACAAACAAAAGTGGCCGAAATAAGTTCCCTCAGTAGGGTAGCTGGGCTCAGCATAAGTCATAGGGTATGTAAGCTCAGACATACGGAGGAAATTAAGCTTTCCTTCTGCGGTTTTCCGTCCAAATCTTGAAGACTCCGGGGTAGACCCAGAACACGCTGAGGAAATAATATTTTTATATTATAGAATAGAATTTATATATCTCATCTGGCTTGGGAACACCCTGTGTCACGACGCTGGATTTGCGTTTCCTGTTTTATTTTGAAATGTTCCCTTCCCCTTGTGTCATGTCTTGTATTACTTCCTGCCCTTGTGTATTTGCCTTTCTCCCCCAGTTGTGTCTCGTTCCCTTCATTAGTTTCCTCCTGTGTATTTGCCTTTCTCTCCCAGCTGTGTCTTGTTCCCTCATTTAGTGTCTGTGTGTATATATCCCTGTCTGTCTCAGTGTTCTTTGTCAGTTCATTATTTTTGTTACTCTCATGTTCTGCTCATGCTATCCATGTTGCCGTGTGCGTCCCTCGTGTACCCTCGTGAATCTTCATGCTATCCTGTGTCAACCCTGGTTCGTGTTTTCAGTTCTATTTGTTACCTCGTTTTATATATTGGTAAGCTTTTGCTATATAAAGCTCTCTTTTGTTTTACCTCATCTTGGTTTTTGCATTTGGGTCCTCCTTATTACAAAACGTAACACCCTGGGATCCCCCAGGAGGAGCTGAAAATGTTGCTGCTGAAAGGGAATGAAAGAAAGATGGATGTTTTATTTTCCTTATGACTGTTCATGTTTCCTTTCTTTGTTTACTTGTTTGCTGTCTACTCAGTGCTTCTTACTGCATTCCTTCCTTCCCTCTTCCCTTTCTCCGCATGAGATGAACAGTGGTTATGCACTAATTGCAGACTTCATCACATTAACCTACTTATGATGTGTTTTAATAATTGTTATTTTAATTCTCCACCAGTGCTGATCAGAGTCAAACAACACTGGTGTCCAAACTGGAGGCCCTGCAGTGTCACTTCACCTGGGATCTGGACACCAGCAGGTCCAAACTTTTCCGTTGCAGGGAAAGGTTTGAGGATTTCTTCACCGAGGACGGACACAGCTGGCTGGGTCACATTTACAACCTGCGGGGGTTCATTGAATACAAGCTGGGGTTCACTGAAGAAGCCCAGAGTTTCTTCAACAAGGCTACAGAGGCCTTCCGTCAGATGAGAAACGCAGATGAGGGTCCCTGGTTAGTGGTGAATTACGGAAACCTGGCTTGGCTGCACCACCACCTGGGAGACCCAGCAGAGAGTGAGGCTTACCTGACAAAGGTCGACACTGATGAAAAAATACCAATCTCCATCCCAGGATGAGCTCCACCCAGAGATCTACGCTGAAAAAGCCTGGACTTTCATAAGGTTTAGCACAGATAAAATGCTGCTGGCTGCAGATTACTTCCAGAGAGCCATTAGGATGCAGCCGGACATGGTGGAGTGGCACACCTACCATGTCAAAGGGTTAATGTTTGCTTCAAAGCACAGCAGCACAGGGCTGGGGGCTGACATCTTGGAGAAAATGAGAATCGCCAAAGAACAGGATCCAGAGAACTTGTTCTTTGCTGTTCACTACCTTGAGCATTGTGCTAAGAAAGGAGAAATAATTAAAGATGAAGCATGTAAGCTAGCCAGGGAGGTTTTGAGAAATCCTATCAGCAGCTACAGTGGTATTAAACCATTACTTAGGGTTTACAGAAACTATGTATCTGTTGATGAGGCCATTGACTTGGCAGAGGAGGTTCTGAAAAACCAGCCAGATGAGCGTTATCTGATGAGATGTGCTGCACTCTGCTACAAATGGAAGATATTTTTCAGTGACAGTCCCCAAAAACAAAGCATGGTAGACAGAGCAATCAGTCTCCATGAAGAGGTGATTTCACTTTACCCTCATTCTTCCCTTGGGAAGAAAATAGACCTTGCAAATATATATTCCAAATCAACTAACGGCAAGGTTAAAGCTAAGCAGATATACCAGGAGCTGCTAAAAAGTGATCTTGATCAGGCAGGCAAACAGATGCTTTACAACAACTACGCAAAATATTTAAACTTCCAAGGACAGGATCGCACCAGCTCACTAAGATATCACATGAAGGCGGCAGAGATACCGCAACAATCCATCTTTCGTGAGAAAAGCATCAAAGTTCTAAAGAACATAAGAGACAAAGGCAAGGACAGAATGTGTCGCGAAATACAGACGTTTCTGGAGAACCTGCAAGAGCCATAATGTTTTTAACAGCACTGGTTCTGAATCCAGAACAAATATAGGTATTGCATTACCTGAAAATAATCAGTAAATTAATCAAGCTTTGTCTTTTAAACGCAGGTTTCAACACGTGTCTGCACTTTAGTAGTTAATGGAAGACAGATGTTAGATATTGTCACAATATCTAAAAGATTATTTGTAAAATTGTTTATATAGCCTTTGCAATTTGCTTTGCAGTTAGCTTTGTTTTGTGAACTATAAAACTCTTTGATTGGTACTGTAATACTTAACTTGATGTATAAACTGAATATTATCACCAGCTGATTGTATGTATAGAAAATATGTCTCTCTTGAGAATGAGAACCTGTGTCTCAATGAGATTTTAACTATATAAATAAAGGCAAAATAAAAAAATGTCAATCATTGTCTAAGTTGTATACAATAATAAATATGCATTATGTACACCAATAAAAGTTATTTAAGTGTTTTTTTTTGTTTTGGTGGTTACTATATACAATAAACTTAAATACATCTGGGGCATCTGTGTTTTTATCACTGATAAGTGGTGCAGACAACACAGTACGACTCAACTTCACCTTTTTGAACTTAAGGTGTGTTTTTTATTATAGGGAACTTCAATTATTGCAAACGTACACTGTCACCCGGTTTTCAATAATACTATAAATGCGGGACAAAATTCTAGACAAATGTTGTATAATTAACATTAGCATCCTCTCCGGGAACCATTACCTTACCGTGGTGGAGAGGTTTGTGTGTCCCTATGAACCTGAGAGCTGTGTTGTCTGCAGCCTGGTGCCCCTGGTAGGGTCTCCCAAGTCAAATTGGTCTCAGGCAAGGGGCCGGACTAAGAATGGTTTAAAACAACCTCATGATACAGAGGGAAAGAGAAGGAGAGACCCTGCCTGGAGGAAGCCCGGGGCCCCCGTCTGGAGCCAGGCCCAGAGGGAGGGCCCGACAGCGAGTGGCTAGTGGCCGGGATTGTCATGGAGCCCGGTCGGGCACAGCCCAATGAAGCTACGTGATGCCTCCCATCCATCCATCCATCCTGTGGGCCCACCACTCATGGGATAAACTGCTGGTGTCGGGTGCGCTGTCACACGGGTGGCAGTGATGATCAGGGACCTCGACGGACCAGACCCGGGCAGCAGAGGCTGGCTCTGGGGACGTGGAACGTTACCTCTCTGTGGGGGAAGAAGCCAGAACTAGTGCGGGAGGTGGAGCGCTACCAGTTGGATCTGGTGGGGCTTACCTCTACGCACAGTCTTGGCTCTAGAACCGTACTCCTGCATAGGGGTTGGACTCTATTCTTCTCCGGAGTTGCCCAAGGTGTGAGGCGTTGGGCGGTGTGGGGATACTCATAAGTCCCTGGCTGAGCGCCACTACATTGGAGTTCCCCCCCGGTGGACAAGAGGGTCCCCTCCTTACGCCTTAAGGTTATGGGGGGACAACTCTGACTGTTGTTTTTGCCTATGCCCCAAACAGCAGTTCAGAGTATTCAGCCTTCTTGGAGACCCTGAATGGAGCCCTGCAGGGGGCTCCAGTAGGGTACTCCGAAGTCTTGCTGGGAGACTTCAACGTGCACGTAGGAAACGATGGAGACACCTGGAGAGGCGTGGTTGGGAGGAACGGCCTACCTGATCTAAACCTGAACGGTCGTTTGTTGTTGGACTTCTGTGATAGTCATGGAATGGCCATAACAAACACCATGTTCGAACATAAGGATGCTCATAAGTGTATGTGGTACCAGAGCACCCTAGGCCAAAGGTCAATGATCGATTTTGTGATCGTATCATCTGATCTAAGGCCGCATGTTTTGGACACTTTGGTGAAGTGAGGGGCGGAGCTGTCAACTGATAACCATCTGGTGGTGAGTTGGATCAAGGGGTGGGGGAAGACTTTGGACAGACCTGGTAAACCCAAACGGGTAGTGTAGGTGAACTGGCAACGTCTGGAGGAAGCCCCTGTCCGGGAGATCTTCAACTCACACCACCGGCGGAGCTTTTCAGACATCTCTGTGGAGGTTGGGGGCATTGAACCTGAGTGGGCAATGTTCAAAACGTCTATTGCTGAAGCTGCGGTGAGCAGCTGTGGTCTCAAGGTCTTAGGTGCCTCAAGGGGCGGTAACCCTCAAACACCATGGTGGACATCCGTTATCCGGGAGGACTCCGGAAACAGATGCAGGGTACCGACGGACTCGAAGCGGGTGTGGGAGAGTCTATGGAGAAGGACTTTCAGTCGGCACCAAGGTGCATCTGGAAAATCGTCCATCACCTCAGTAGGGGGAAGCGGGGAACCATCCAAGCTGTGCACAGCAAGGGTGGGACCCTGCTGACTTCGACTGAGAAGGTTATCGGGCGGTGGAAGGAGCACTTTGAGGAACTCCTGAATCCGACTAACAAGCCCTCTATGGTAGAGGCAGAGCTGGAAGCTGATGGGGGACCATCGTCAATCTTCCTGTTGGAGGTCAGTGAGGTAGTCAAACAATTCCACAGTGGCAAAGCCACAGGGGTTGATGAGATCCGTCCAGAAATGCTGAAAGCTTTGGGTGTTGAGGGGCTGTCCTGGTTGACACGCCTCGTCAACATTGTGTGAAAGTCTGGGACAGTGCCTAGGTGGTGGATCCCTTATTCAAAAAGGGGGACCAGAGAGTGTGTGCCAACTACAGAGGTATCACACTTCTCAGCCTCCCTGATAAAGTTCGGTGGCCTAAGGATCTCATCGCTGCTCTTTTCAGATGATGTGGTCCTGATGGTGTCATCGGTCTGTGACCTTCAGCACTCCCTGGATCGGTTCGCAGAGTGTGAAGCGGTTGGGATGAGTATCAGCACCTCAAAATCTGAGGCCATGGCTCTCAGCAGGAAACCGGTGGATTGCCTACTGGTATGGCAGGGATAATTGGGTATATAATAGTTATTTATAGTAAAGGTCAATAATTATTTATGGCCTTTTTATCAATAAATATTATAATATTATAATATAATAACTATTTATAATAGTTAGAGCCGTGAAACCAGAGATCACGATGGCGGTCAGATTTTCTACCGAGGCATGGAGTTTGTCTATGTTGTGAGCATTGTTAACTGCACCCCACCATGGGAAAATTCCACTTACGAACTTTGCCCCTGGGCTAATCACCTCTCTTTTCTGAGCATGGTGACTGGGGTGTCTGAACTCAGGGTAGTGATGGGTAGTGTACATCAGGGTATCTAGAATGGTGATGGTTGGAGTTAAATCAACCATAGCACAGGTTCCTGTCCAGACGGGGGACAGGACTTGGTACAGGGAATCACCGCAGAGCCACACATAGGCCTGTAAGCTTCCTGCTCCAGAATCACTTGGCCAATAGACATTCCTAGATAGATTGGAGGACAATTTTGATAGGTTAATTCTGTTTGGAATATTTGGCTCTACACAGGTTGATTTGTTATACTCTCTATCGCCGCAGGTGGAATTGAGGATTATTTTACATAAATGGTCTGGTATCTCTCCGACGAAAAACTTGGATGGGGCAAAGTTATTAGGGACATGATATCTTCTTATGCAAACGGTATGATGGAGAGTATTGAGGTGACTAGAATGCACTCTGGAGAGTGGTGTGAAAGTATTGAACGAGTTTACCATTACAGTGGAGGCATTAGTGGAACGAATTTTTGCCTTTTGAAGGTAGTTACATGCGGTTGGGATATCCATGGAGTTAACCTTGTACCATGAATCTCGAGCTTTGTGACCGGGACGAGTAGATATTGGGTTAATTAGGGCTATCAGAGCACAGATAACTTCAGTCTTGGATAAGGATCTGGGTCTGATCGGGAGTGCCATAGAGGAATCTTGAGGGAACAATGTACACGCATAGCATGACGTGTTCTGGCCTGCAGCATGTAAAAAATAATTTATCACGTGCCACCACGAGTTTGTCCCTAGATTCATATTGGATACCCAGGCATCTGGATCAGGGTCGTTGTGAGGATTTGGAGTGCGTTGCAAAAGAGTGGAAGTCCCTATAGATTGTAATACTGTGGTGGTGGGTACAGAGGGTGATTTTGTTTTAGGTATAATGTCTATATAGAAGGTGCCGCAAGGATCAGTGCCAGACACATAGTCCCATAGAGTGTACCCCCAGTCTTCATGTGATGTAGTCCAGAGGACATGAGCCCACCCTCCTGAACAATGAGTGGCGGTGTAGCCACCATTTTCGACATAGCAGATGTACATATCGGCCCATCCAAGCTTCTTTGGATCTAAACCTGTCATGTACGCACATGGGTCTAATTTCACAGTACTAGTGGAGCCTTCCTGCAGGGTAATATTCTTTTCCCCTCGTTTCACCAATCCGTCTTCCCATCTACTCCTACCCTCTTCGCCAACGTATCGTTTATGCCTATGGATAGTCTCTGTGGTGTCTATTATTATTTTTTTAATATCTCCTTCTTTGGACGGATGAACTAGCCATGGTCCTAGGACGAGAAATGTGGGGACCAATAACGTTGCGACGCTGATGATACAATAGACTATTGTTCTTTTTTCCTTTAGACAAAACCTCCAAACACGGCTACCTTTTTCTTGAATTTTGGTAAGGGTGATCATTTTGCTCTAGTGGATTTTCTCCCAATGCTACTGTAGCCAAAACCCCAAACAATGCCTACACAAATGAGAAAAACACAATTTGCCCAGAAAAATATAAACAGTAGCTAAGTATGGTGTGTGTGTGTGTGGTATGGTGCTGGTGGTAGTTTGGCACACTACTTGTCGTCGTCTGTTTCTTTGTTCTTTTCCTGATGCGTTGTTACGGCTTTGCAGTGGCTTGCATGGACCCAAGTAGCTCTTTCTGCAACCTTTATTGCCGTCTGGGTGACGAGGAGGATGAGGTATGGACCCTGCCAAGGACTGGTTTTCCAGCTCTTTCTGCGGAAGTCCTTGATCAGCACCGTGTCTCCGGGCTGGAGGCTGTGCAGGGGTCCGTCTGCAGGTGTTGGTAGGGCTGCTACAACCTGGCGGCAGATATCTGCTAAATTGGATGAGAGGTTAATACAATAGCTCAACATAGCATCCTCACACAGAGTCGTGGAGGGGAGAGGCATCCCTGGTGCCGTCAATCCAATCTGAGGAGGAGCACCAAACAATATCTCAAATGGGCTCAGCTGACTTCTTTTTCTTTTCCTCATTCTCATGTACATCAACACTATAGGCAGAGCTTGTGTCCAGGACATCTTTGTGTCAGCGCAACATTTGGCTAGTTTATTTTTGACTGTGCCATTTTCTCTTTCTACAGCGCCTCCACTTTGAGGGTGATATGAGCAATGTTTCCTAATGTCCATGCCAAGGTATTCATTGATTTGGGCTATTGCTTCGTTTGCAAAATGTGAGCCGTTATCGCTTGATAGTTTCTTTGGCAGGCCCCATCTTGGGATAATCTCTCTTAGTAGTATTTTTGCTACTGCCCCTGCTGTTTGTGCTTTTACAGGAAATGCTTCAACCCATTTTGACCACATATCTACTACAACTAGGCAGTGTTTCTTTCCTTCTTATGGAGAGAGTTCTATAAAATCAAGCATGATATGCTCAAATGGACCACCGGGGAGTGGGTGTGCACCTGCCCCTTGAACTTTTACAGGTTTACCAGAATTTTGGGTTATGCAAATTAAACATGCTTTTTTTGAGCCACAACTGTGAAACCCCTTGTGTACCAGTGTGTATTAATAGCACTTACCATCCCCTCTTTTGACACATGGTCTAACCCATGTGTCAATTTAGCAAAGTGGGGAAAGAAATGGCGAGGTAAACAGGGATTGGAGTTAGGACCAATCCATATTTTAACAGAGGGGTCAAAATGAGCTCCAGTCGAGATCCAGGAGGAGCGTTCAGCTTGTGGGGCCAGTGTTTGCATAGCTGTGAGGGAGGACATGTTATCAATGTAGGAGGGAACTGGAATGGAGGGACATGTGTAAGTGGTCTTAGCAGGGGAGCGTGCTGCAGTCTTTGCTGCAGAGTCAGCAGATGCATTCCCCCGAGACACCAGGTCAGTGTTGCTGGTGTGAGCTGTGCATTTACAAAATTACTGTCAGATTTGAGGAAGGATCTACACTTCCAAATAGCGCCAAAATCATGGACAACCCCAAAAGCATATCTAGAATCTGTGTAAATATTTACGGATTTCCCTTTTGCTAGAGAGCATGCTTCAGTTAGGGCCACAAGCTCAGCTGCCTGTGCTGAGAGGTGACATGGGAGAGGGCCAGAACAGAGTACAGCAGAGTCTGAAACAACAGAGAAACCAACACGATTAGAACCATCTGGGTCACGAGATGCAGACCCATCAACATACAGAACGAGATCAGGATTAGTCAAAGGTATGTCTTTAAGGTCAGGTCGTGGTGTGCACACAATGAGTAATTCGGCAACACAGTCGTGTTCGTCACCGTCATCAGGTAAGGGCATAAGAGATGAAGGATTGAGAGTAGTATAACGTTTGACTACAACATTTGGCATGTCCAAAAGGCATGTGTGATATCTTAAATAGCGAGCAGCAGAGAGGTGTGAAGTTCTTTGTTCACACAAGATGAGAGACACAGCATGGGGCACCAAAAGAGTCAATGGAGCATAGCCGACAATGTCACGTGAGGAAGTGAGTGCTTTCTCAGCAGTAGCTACAGCACGAAGACATGTAGGGAGACCTGCAGCCACAGCGTCTAATTTGGAGGAGAAATAGGCAACAGGCCTCTGTTTTCCCCCATGATCCTGCAACAACACCGAAGTCATAGAGCCATTACTAATTACATAATTACATAATCACAGGATCAGCGGAGCGAATTAAACCTACATCATATTTGTGAGCTGCCCATAATGTTCTTGGAACATCTGACAAAGCCAGTGGGAGATCAGAAACATGTGCAAAGTATGTACCTTGTGTGGGAGGCACTCCTGGAGTGTCTTCAGAATCGATGCATATTACAGAGCGGAGTGTGTGTGCTGTACAGTGGATGTCATTTTTATAGACGTCTTTAGAGGGAGAGTACATAATAAATGATGTGTGTGTGGGTTGCCAGTCATCAGCTGACTCCCAATCTTTAACAAGAGGGCCCAAATCTTGCCATTTGTCTGCCGGAGCTTTTGCTAGAGAGACATGTGGCACCGCCCCTGACACTTGATACAACGCTGATTGGCGGGGTGTGAGAGTAACAGAAATAGCGCTGCGCAGCGAGCTCCAATACATAGTCTTCAACATTATCTCATCATTAATGTCATCCATAAGAAAATCCTGCTGAAAACATTGAGATGCACCTCCCTCAGCCACATGAACAGTACAATGCAAATGATCATTAGGCATAAATACAGCATTGGAAAGAACCCGCTGATGGATCAAATGTATCAGTTTTTCTGATACAGGAAAATTTAGGAGCCAAAGATACACAAATGATGTATCAGGTTGCCATAATGCAGTGTTGAGCATTATGGGAGATGAACGTCTGACTTCTAAACCTTCATCGGTGGAGATGAGGTTGAGACCAAACTGTAATATCAAATCTCTTCCCATCAAATTTATGGGACAGACTGATGATAATAGAAAACTGTGTTTAAAAGATGAGGGAATAGGGTGGCTGTTATCACCTATATCTGTGCATTTTACTGGCATGGAGAATCTTTCTTTAACAGTAACACCCGCAGCTCCAATAGAATGGATGTATCTGCCACTCAACTTGCAGTCAGGCAGATCACTAATTTTAACAACAGAGTGAGTGGCACCTGAATCAACCAAAAATACAATCTTTTTACCTAGGATGTCCAAAGACAGAGTGGGGAACTTCTCATACGAATTCTTAGCATTGTATTTTACATATGTGCCCACTGGTTTCATAACTTCTCCCTGCAGCTGTTCAATAGCATTGACAATTTGTGTGTATGTGTGTGTTTCATTTCCCTGTTCTGTAGCTTCGGGCGACGCGTGTTCCTCTCCTGTCAGGCTGTGTTCACCGACCTCTCCAATGTCTGTCTGGCGTCAGTTTCCAGCTGTGTGGTCCTGACTGAATTCCTGTTGTTCGCGTCCCTGTTGTTGGTTGCGTCTTTCTGGACAATCTTTGACCCAGTGATCTTGTTTGTTGCAGATGAAACAAGCACCGTTATTCTGTGGAGGCCCTCCACGTCCTCGTCCTCTGCCTCGAAATCCTCCTCTGCCTCGTTGGAAACCTCGTCCACGGGCTCCTTGTGAGTCCTTGTGAGACCAGGCTGTCAGAGTGGAGAGCATGCAGAGTTGAGCTTTATTTTTAGTGTCTTTTCTTTGCATTTCAGAGTGTTCTTTAGCTGCTGTAAGACGTTTTTCAGCGTGAATGGCATGACGGCGAACTTCGTCGAGTCTGGCTCCTTCATACACGGCAACACATGTTTCAACAACAGAGGCACTAATGTCTGGGCGTAGGCCACGGAGGAAAGTGTTGATGAGATGGGTTTCCCATGCTCCTGGAGTAGCACCCATGTTATTTGGATCGGGGCGGTTGATGCCGCTGTTTTCGTTAAACCCTTCTCCAGGCGATGGAGGAAATCAACAACCGATTCTGTGACATCTTGGCTGCATGCAGAGATCTTTGTCATGTTGACTTTGGTAGGAAAGGAGGTGCGAATTTTTTCACAGAGAGCCGTAACAGCGATGGCGTAGTTGTTGTTGTCTGCGTCCGTCCACATAGGGTTAGCCATGCGGCTATCACCGGCCACCTCGTTATGCCATTTGGAGGCATTTGGTGGTAGCCCCACAGCGTAGAATTAGTAATTTTTGTAATTCAGCCATAGTGGGCATAAATGTCTGACAGAATATCAAAAGTTCAACACAAATTTCTCACTGCTTTCTTCAATGTTGGGGAGGTGATCTTTGATTACAGCCTTCATTTCTTCCACGGTCCATGGGCGGAAAACAAGAGCGGCACCTAGGTGTCCCTGTACTTCGATCATGGGGAGATTCATGGTTGTTTGGTTGTGTAGGTCTTTACTCTGGGATCGAAGATAGTATTTGTATTTTTCATGCTCTTCGTTGGCCTCTGCTCTGAATTTCTTACGGAGCTCTTCTTCGTCGGTGAGGTTTATTCGGGCCAAGGCTTCGCTTAGGATGGTGATCTTTCTGTCATTACTGTTCACTGGTAGCGGCAGGATACGATGTTCTCCTTCCGCTTCTTGTGGTGTAGCGGCAGCCTGTGGTTGTGGTCCTGGTGGAGGAGTAGTAGTAGTGCAGATAGCACAGTTGGGAGAGGTGGGAACGGACAACCATCCAAGAGGGAATTACGCCGGCCTTTTACAGAGGGATACAAAGAAGCCGTGACAGTGTGTATGTTAAATGGGTTATGCGGATTGGGACTGAGAGGGACATATGGTGGTGGAAGCGCAGGGGTGGGGTAGGACATATGATCAAACATCGGACTTTTTTCATCTTTTTTCTCTTTCTTATCTTCTACATTTATTTTCTTTAAAGCAGCAGCTAAATGCCGTCTTTCCCTACACTCGGCTTCATCCACCCAGTACTTCAAATACTTTCTGTGACATTCTATCATTTCTAAATCCTTAACTTTAATTTTCTTTTTCTTTCTAATACCATCTTCTCCTTCTTGCAACTTCTCTTTTAAGTCGTTTATTTTTAATTTGCTTAAAGAACCTCCCTTCGGAAAACCGAACATTTCCGTCCAAATTGATAAATTTAACAAACTGTCTTCACCATATTTCTTCCTCATGACATTTACGATCGGACCCTCAGGAGCTTCTAACTCCCTACACTGTTTAGCACCCATACTAAACTCTCAGGAGATTCTAACTCCTTAATTCTCAGAAGATTCTAACTCCCTACCTCAGGAGATTCTTACTCCCTACTTCTCAGGAGATTCTAACTCCCTACCTCAGGAGATTCTAACTCCCTACTATTCGTCCGTCGACGATTATAATTTTTCACAAAATGTCATGAGGTTTGCTTAATATTTAAAAAAATGGAAATATAACATCTCACCGAGTTTATGGAGGAATTTTAGTTCGTTGGATCATGCGTAGTTAAGTCAGTTCCAGTCAGGCGCTGATCCTCTCTTCCCTTAATTTTGATGTCGAGGTAGAGGAGAATTTCAAGAATTCTGGGGCGACCACCAGCGTCCTGCTGTTCCAGACGAAACTTGCGATGATCCCACTTCTGACACCAAGTTGTTGTGGAAGTTTTCCTGCTTTACTCTGGAGAGATGTATATAAAATCAAATAAATGGTGATAGAGACAGAGTTGTCTTTGTGCATTTATTTGTGGCCACAAATGGCACCAGTTTCACAGAATACAGCGTAGTTTATGGAAGGGCACAGGTTGGAAGAAGACACATAGGCATTTTATACAATTTGGTTTGGAGACGAGGTGATGAAAAACCACAGGGGGCCGAGCCAAACTGCACTTTGATGCTTGTAAGGTAATAGTTATGTAAACAGAATATTGGGTGATACACTCAATATTCTGTCTCAGTATGTTAAACAGTTTGATCAGGATTTGGGTGTGTCCTGTCTTTTGTTAGTTAATCAGTCTAATCAGGAAGCGTCTGTCTTGTATTAACATGAAATGGCAGTTGGCCCTGGTTTGATTTGACCGGCACTCCTATGTTAGCATCAAATGGCAGTTGGCTTGTTTAACATAGGAAACTTATATAATTAAAACAGTAGACATTTAAATTGCTATTACATTGGCCGCACATCACTTGAAACTCAACCTTGACAAGACTGAGCTCCTTTTCCTTCAGGGAAAGGGCTCTCCCATCCAAGACCTTACCATCAACATCGGCACCTCTGTTGTTTCCCCGACTCAGACTGCAAGGAATCTGGGTGTGACACAGGACGACCAACTGTCCTTCGGTGCCAACATCGCTGCAACAACCTGCTCCTGCAGACACACTTTGTACAACATCAGGAGGATACGTCCTCTCCTGACTCAGAAGGTGACGCAGGTTCTTGTCCAGGCTCTTGTCATCTCACGCATTGACTACTGCAACTCCCTCCTCGCTGGACTGCCTGCATGTGCCATTCGACCTCTACAGCTCATCCAGAATGCAGCAGCCCAACTGGTCTTCAATCCCACACTACACCGCTTCTCCGCTCCCTTCACTGGCTACCAGTGGCGGCCCGAATCTGCTTCAAGACTCTGGTGCTGGCCTACCGTGCTGTGAATGGATCAGTGCCTTCCTACATCCAGGCCATGGTCGAACCATACACCCCAGCACATTCACTTCGATCTGCATCGGCCAAACGGCTCGCCACTTCCTCACTGCGAGTGGGACCCAGTTTCCCCTCAAATTTAGATTTAGAGTTGATCATAGCACAGAGACGGCACTGGTGAAAGTTACCAATGACCTTCTATTGGCATCAGACAAAGGACTTGTCTCTGTTCTTATCTTGTTAGACCTCAGTGCTGCTTTTAACACTGTTGATCATGACATTCTACTACAGAGACTGGAACATTGTGTTGCATTAATTTGGCCTCCAGCACTACCGTAAGGAATCTTGGCGTTATCTTTGATCAGGATCTGTCTTTTAACTCCCACATAAAACAAATCTCAAGGACTGCCTTCTTTCATCTACGTAACATTGCAAAATAAGACACATCCTGTCTCAAAATGATGCAGAAAAACTAGTCCATGCATTTGTTACTTCAAGGCTGGATTACTGCAACTCTTTGTTATCAGGTTGTCCCATCAAAGTTGCTTAAGACGCTTCAGTTGATCCAAAATGCAGCGGCACGTGTATTGATAAGAACTAGGAAACGGAATCATATTACTCCTCTATTAGCTGCTCTGCACTGGCTCCCGGTAAAATACAGAATATAATTCAAAATCCTTTTCCTGACTTACAAATAAATTAATGGTCAGGCTCCAGCATATCTTAAAGATCTCATAGTACCTTATAAACCAACTAGAGCATTGCACTCCCAGACTGCACGGTAACACAACATATTTTCTGTCAAATGTTGTATCTGTACTATGTTGTTTATCCTGTACATACGACATCTATTGCACGTCTGTCCGTCCTGGGAGAGGGATCCCTTCTCAGTTGCTCTCCCTGAGGTTTCTTCCATTTTTCCGCCTTTAATTATGGGGTTTATTTTAGGAGGTTTTTCATTGTGCGATATGAGGGTCTAAGGACAGAGGGTGTCGTATCCTGTACAGTCTGTAAAGCACACTGAGACAAATGTATAATTTGTGATATTGGGCTATATAAATACATTTGATTTGATTTGATTTGAAACAAAACCCACCTGTTTGCTATCCTGGCTCCAAAATGGTGGAACGACCTCCCCATTGATGTCAGAACAGCAGATAGTCCTCCCACCTTCCGTCGCAGACTGAAAACTCATCTGTTTTGTCTACAGCTTGGCAAATTAAGAAAAAAAGTTATTTGTATGATGCACTTATATTGGTTTGGCTTGTTTGTAGCTAATAGTTGAATTCGTATTCTTTTGTTTCTGTATGTTGCACTTGGCTTAGTTTGACTTGTGGCTTATTTGAAGCTATTGTTCTGCACTTAAAGGATTGTACCTATTTGAAGCTAATGTACTTGCAAGATTATTGCTGTTCGGGGGTTGTATCCTTATGATTGTTTGCACTTTGGACAAAAGCGTCAGCTAAACGAACTGTAATGTAATATAATAGCACACTTCAGAGCATATTACATTAACTTACTGATGATGTGTTTTAAAAATTCTATTTTTATTCTCCATCAGTGCTGCTCAGATTCAAACAACACTGGCATCCAAACTGGAGGCCCTGCAGTGCCACTTCATCTGGGATGTGGACACCAGCGGGTCCAAACCTTTCCGTTTAAGGGAAAGGTTTGAGGATTTCGCCACCGAGGACGGACACAGCTGGCTGGGTCACATTTACAACCTGCGTGGGTTCATTGAATACAAGCTGGGGTTCACTGAAGAAGCCCAGAGTTTCTTCAACAAGGCTACAGAGGCCTTCCGCCAGATGAGAAACGCAGATGAGGGTCTCTAGTTAGTGGTGAACAACAGGAACCAGGCTTGGCTGCACCACCACCTGGGAGACCCAGCAGAGCAGTAAGCTTTGTTTTGTGAAAGACAAAACTCTTTGATCGGTACTATAATACTTAACTTGATGTATAACCTGAATATTATCACCAGATTGTTTGTATAGAAAGTATGTCAAGCTTTGTCTAAGTTTTATATAATAATAAATATGCATTATGTACACCAAGAAAGGTTCTTTAAGTATTTTTTGTTTTGGTGGTTACTATATACAAGAAATTGAAATACACGACACATCATTATGCAGTACTGTACACAGGGTGCTGATAGATGTTAATTAAACTACAACTATTAAGTCAACTTGGATGGAACAGTGACAATATTTCCAAGGCGATATGTGAACAGGTGACTAATAATCAAACATGCAAGCTTTTGTGTTGAAAAGAAGTGTTTTTAAATTAAATAGAACCCTGTCAGGTCCGGACCTCCTGGTGGCACGGCACTGCTGCGACCCGGGCCCCTGTCGCGCGCTGGAGCTTTTATGTTTTTATGTTGTTTTACGTTTCTTTTTTTTATTTTAAACCACACGTTTTAATCTAAAGACTGCGTATGTTGGCACGATGACGATCCTTGCAAAAGAGACGCACTAATGGCTCTCTGCACTGCGGGAGCCTTCCCACCATCTGACCTGCCGGAGGACATACAAACTACAGAGTCTTCTATTATAGTGTTTACTGAGACGTGGCTTCACCGGGATATTTCTGGCTCTTTGTGAGCTGGAGTATTTTTCTTTAATTCACTCAGACAGAAGTGAAACGTCGGGGGGCATCTGTGTTTTTAACCCTGATAAGTGGTGCAGACAACAAAGTACGACTTGACTTCACCTTTTTGAACTTAGGGTGTGTTTTTTATTTTAGGGAACTTCAATTATTGCAAACTGTCACCCGGTTTTCAACAATACTATAAATGCGGGACAGAATTATAGACAAATGTTATGGCAATGTGAACAACGCTTATGTGAGTAGAGCCAAACCCCAGAGCTTCCAAACCCGGACCATAATACGATGCATCTCATATCTGCTTATAGAACTGTTGTCAAACAGAGCAAACCACAAACCAAGACTGTAAACGTTTGCACTAGTGACAGAATAGAGCCTCTTAACAGATGTTTTCTCCCTACTGAGTGGATTATCAGCAGAGCGTAATAATGCAGGTGTCTCCAGGTAACGCTGTTCCAGCTCTTCATACTTTCACCAGGGTCACCGCCATCGCATATGAAACAGACATGCAACTAATTTTGACAAGGGGTCATGTTGCGCATCTCACACAGCTTTTATTATTAAGTAAGTCTATGCACCTCAGTTTTGTTTTTGTTTTTCAGTTTTGTTTTTTATCAGGGAGAGAATTCAGCTGAGGGGGCACAGTGAACTTTTTGGACATACCTGGACCCCCAAGGCTCCACATTAAGCCAAAAGGGATATTCTGCAGACAACTGCTGCTCAGAGTGTACACATATACTGAATATGCTTAAATTATGATATCATAATATTTTATCAGAAGGTGCACCCTGTAAAGAAATGTGGCATCTTGGGGTTAAATATTTCACTCACAAAATATGAATATATACACAAATTTAAAATAATCGTTTTGCTTTTCTTCTAAAGAAGAAAAACGATGGAAACGATAGTCAGGTGTATGTAAATGTAAACATCTGACATTCACTTCTGCTTTGTAGTCAACATTTAAAGCTGCATGCTCAACAACATCTCATAATTTAGAGTAAAGCAGGAGTTGGACATCACTGACTTGTTTCCAGCGAACCCAAAGCAGCATCAAGAGAATCCAGCTGAACTAAGTAATATTTAGAGAACTGCTGAGTCGAGGAAACAGCTGAATGATGAGGTGAGCAACTGCTTCTGTCTTTCAAGTAATAACAATCATTATGATGTATTTAATATCTTATTATTATTGAGCCCCAGAGATCCAAAACCCTCACTTTTAATAATAATAATAATAATAAATTGAAATTATATAGCGTTTTTCGAGACCTCAAAGCCGCTTTACAATAGTAGGGGAAGTGGGGCCAGGGGTTAGGACGAGAAAAGAAAGGGAAAGAGAAAAGTGTTGTGTTGTTTTGATGACCTATCCAGATTTTTGCTGTGCATGCGTACCTGCGTACCAGTTATGTGCACCCCTGAATATATATCTCATCTGGCTTGCGAACACCCTGGGATCCCCCAATAGGAGCTGAAAATGTTACTGGTGAGAGGGAATGAAAAAAGGATGGATGTTTTATTTTCCTTATGACTGCTCCATTCATTTTTCCTTTCTTTGTTTACTTGTTTGCTGTCTACTCAGTGCTTCTTACTCCATTCCTTCCTTCCCTTCTCCTTTTCTCCACATGAGATGAACAGTGGTTATGAAAACATAGCAAACTTCAAAGCATATTACATTAACCTACTGATGATGTGTTTTAATAATTGTTATTTTTATTCTCCATCAGTGCTGCTCAGAGTCAAACAACACTGGTGTCCAAACTGCAGGGCCTGCAGTGCCACTTCACCTGGGATCTGGACACCAGCAGGGCCAAACTTTTACGTTTCAGGGAAAGGTTTGAGGATTTTGGCACCGAGGACGGACACAGCTGGCTGGGTCACATTTACAACCTGCGGGGGTTCATTGAATACAAGATGGGGTTCACTGAAGAAGCCCAGAGTTTCTTCAACAAGGCTACAGAGGCCTTCTGCCAGATAAGAAATGCAGATGAGGGTCCCTGGTTAGTGGTGAACTACGGGAACCTGGCTTGGCTGCACCACCACCTGGGAGACCCAGCAGAGAGTGAGGCTTACCTGACAAAGGTCGACGCCCTGATGAATAAATATCCATCTCCATCCCAGGACAAGCTCCACCCAGAGATCTGCGCTGAAAAAGCCTGGACTTTCATGAGGTTTAGCACAGATAAAATGCCGCTGGCTCTAGATTACTTCCTGAAGGCCATCGAGATGCAGCCGGACATGGTGGAGTGGAACACCTGCCATATCTTAGGGTTAATGTTTGCTTCAGAGCACAGCAGCACAGCAGTGGGGGCTGACATCTTGGAGAAAATGAGAATCGCCAAAGAAAAGGATCCAAAGAACTTGTACCTCGCAGTTCACTACCTCGACCAATGTGCTAAGAAAGGAGAAAGAATTGAAGATGAAGCACGTGAGCTAGCCAGGGAGGTTTTGAGAAATCCTGTCAGCCGCTACAGTGGTATTAAACCATTACTTATTGTTTACAGAAACTATTTATCTGTTGATGAGGCCATTGATTTGGCAGAGGAGGTTCTGAGAAACCATCCAGATGAGCGTTATCTGAAGGGATGTGCTGCACTCTGCTACAGATGGAAGATCTTTGACAATGACAGTCTTCCAACACAAAGCCTGATGGACAGATCAATCAGTCTCCATGAAGAGATGATTTCTCTTTACCCTCATTCCTCACTTAAGAATAAAATAGATCTTGCACATATATATGTAAAGTCAACTAATGGCCTAGCTAAAGCTGAGCAGATATACCAGGAACTGCTAGAAAGGGATCTTGAACCTGTAGACAAACAGATGCTTTACTACAACTACGCACAACATTTAAACTTCAATGGACAGGATCCCAACAGGTCAATAAGATATTACATGCAGGTGGCAGAGATACCGCAACAATCCATCTTTCATGACAAAAGCATCAAAGTTCTGGTGAACATTAGAGACAGAGGCAGGGGCAGAATGTGTAGAGAAATAGAGGAGTTTCTGGAAAACCTGCAAGAGCCATAGTGTTTTTAACAGCACTGGTTCTGAATCCAGAACAAATATAGGTATTGCATTAGCAATAACATCTGTATATACTTATTATTTTGATTACTTACACGTTAATTAAGTTGCACGTTTTTTCTCTCTTGGTCTTGTGGTCCAGAAGGCAGCAACACCCACACTCGGAACATGTAATATACGATCAACTCATTGTTGGTTTTAGTCTATAAATGGCTAACAAACAAAAGAACCTGTATATTTTGAGCTGTCTCCTTTTAAGGCAGGTTTCAACAAGTGTTCATTGAAGACAACACATATCTAAATACCTATACATTAGCACTGAAAAACTGCCAGCTGTAGTACACAAGTACAAATGTGTTGTAAATGTTAGTGAATAATAAAACTTGGATTTGTAATGCAGCTTAATTTGTTCTATCACCTGAATTACAGCCAAATGCAACTGATTGTTTTCATGTATGTAAGCTGTGTCTCAGTTGTACACTCTATAAATACTATGAAATATACATTACTAAGACATTCTGTTGGACGTCAACCAAACTACAACTTTTAAAGCTACTGCCAACATTATATTTGAAAACCTTTAGAGAAGCAAAACATTAGTTAATTCATTGTTTTCCAAAAACTAAAATCACAGTAACACTGAATTTTATGTTTGAGATTTCAGAATAATTCCTTGGAAATAATAATTTGGTAATAATTACAGGGGAAAACAGTAATTTCCTCAAAAGAAATGCTGAAGTTTTTCCCAAGTAAAGATGAATTCATTTATTGATTGATGATTGAAAACTTTATTGGAGCCTTGTTTAATAATATAATTTCCCAAAGACAAAGTATAAATGTTTGCATGTTCAGCCGACCTTTTGGCAATATAGTGTAACATGAAACCCATAGACTGTTGAAAACACAGCTGTAATATTTGTATCATGTCTTATTTTACTTGCAAAGTTCCTTGTAAATAAAATCCCAGGAGCATCATGTCATGTCTCGTCGAGTTTGTTGAGTTTTTCATGTTGTAACTTCCTGTTTTGTTGTGTACCTACCTCTTGTTTCTCAATCCAGACCCCTTTACTTCCTGTCTTGGTGTGGTTTCCCGCCATCTTCAGCCCCGCCCCTGATTGTTTCCACCTGTTCCCCCTCACCTCTTGTATAAATTGTCCTGTCTCCCCTTGTCTTGTGCCAGTTTGTCTTGTCATATCATGTGCAAGTACCAGTGTATCAACAAGTGTGATTTTTCAGAGAAGTTTGTATATCCTCTTAGTGTGCGCTTTGAGTTGATCATCGGATTTATTGAAGTAAAGTATTGTTTTTTACACTTTTCATTTGTTTCTGGAGTCGTGCGTTTGAGTCTTCCTTCCCTGTGTCCGAGTCGTAACACATCAATCATGAGTTGCATGTCGTCGTCTTTCAAACAAACTTCCATAAAACACACGACTAAGGAATCAGGGTCTTTATTTCTGACAAATGTCAGGTCAGAGTGTGAAACTCATTCTTAACATACAGAAACACATTTTCTACATTTACACAAATCCAAAAGTTATCAATAATAGCCGTAAGTATCTGAAGACGTACTGTAAGATTGCTCTCTCTCAGAGGGTGTGAGAATGAGGCTGAAAGGCTGCAGATGGAGTGAGTGAATATATACTGTCCATACACACTGCTGAGACCGGAGGGCTTTACATTGTAAAATCTTAGACATGTCGGTGGTCCAACATCGAAAATGGAAATGACTTGTAAACTTAAAATTAAAAAAACTCAAATTTCGTACAAGATTTAGAAGCAAGTTCTATGACCGTTTGGAGGTAAAAAATAAAAAGGGAAGATATATAAGAAACATCACTCGTTTCCTCTTCGACTCTTCTTGTGACTCTTTTTTGAACTCCTGTGATGTGAGAGATACAAAATGACTTTAAATGGAAATAATTAAACAAATAGTTCATAACTAATTACTTAAAAAAGAAATCACACTGGAGATATAGGAACATTAAATACCCTGTTTGTTTCATTTCAGACATTATTGTAAAATAGTGACAACACACAAAGAGTGCTGGGCGTCTCCTTAAATCCATTTTGTTAATGTGCTGAAGATCGTGTGTTGCGACTGAAAGCTCCAGAACAGCTACTCAATTAACCTTGACGTGAGATTGTTTTGTTTGTACTGCTTCCAAGGTCAAGAATCCTTTTTTATATATACTTGAAAACAATTATGTGAAAAGTGGGAAAACTCCATCTGCTGGTGAAGATCGTGTGATACAATAAAAATCTCCTGAAAACTACTCTAAAGACTCTGTGGAGAGATAGTTTTGGTACAGACTAAAATGTACCTGTGGCACTGCTATCAAGAAGCACTAAGTACTGAAAGTTGTCAAATTTGTAAAGTTAATGGCTTCTTCTTTGTGCACAGTTCCTGATTTAAATTAGTTAAAAACTGTATTTTTAGGCAAAGTTATTGTTCATCTGTGTGTTTAGACAACATTCAGTAACTTTCGCTTCTTGTTTAAAAAAAACATGTTTATTATATGGGATCGAAAAACTTGGAACTATACCCTGACCCAATATATGCAGATAGAAAAATGGTTATAATTTTGTGAGTAGATGCAACATTCTTGCATGTTTAAGCAACAACAGCATCATCACTCACCTCTCTGGGGACTTTGAGTGGCTGCGATGTCTGTGGCTTCTGTGATGACCTGGATCAGAATAATGATAGCATAAGTACCAAACAACCATCCTCAAAACATCATTTACAGTAAGGATTTGTTTCTTCTTCTACATACTCATAAGAATCAAGTATTGTGAACATCAGGGTAAAACCAATTGAAGAAATAAAAGTTTGACCGGAACACGAAAACTAAATGACAACGACATAAAATAAAAACCTCATGGAGCTCATCTGTCCAAATAAGTGGAGGTAGAATCAAAGAATAACTTCCTCTCATTCACTGTGGTGTTCACAGTTTAGTACAAATACAATTCAATAAGTGAAATGTCTGCAAAAGAGTTCTCAAAAAATTCTTATTAGGGTTTTATCTAAATGACCTCCCTGTATACATCCATCCATCTATTATTGTACAGCCACTATAGGCCAGTAGTAGAGCCTACTCTTAAAGTTTCTCAGTTTCGCATCAATGCATCACACGAGTACCTACCGGGGGATTTGGAGCGGTGGCGTCTGTCTCTGGACCGGCTGCGGTGTCAGCGGGGGCTCTTGCTGGGATGGCGGTCTCTCCGGGGCGATGGGCTGCGAGAACACGCAACAAAAAGACATGAATGAGGGTCATGTATTATATTTTAAAAAGGTGACAAAGGATTTCAGCCAAAAGCGAACATACCTTTGCCTCTTTGGAGATCTGCTCCTCCTGCAGAAAGAAAATAAACACACAGGATTTGAGCTGAATTCATAATTTATGAAATGACTTCACAAGAATGTAGCTGTGGAAAATGTCTCATTCTGGATGATTAAAACACGAACTGTCTGGGTGAGCGACTGCGTCTGTAACGAGGCGACGGTGAGCGACGAGGTCGGTCATTGTCACGTTAACCGTCGCGGCGCCTGTGGGGCTCAGGGGTCTGGAGTCTGTCAGGTAAATTAATCCTAAATTGTATTAATTCACATTGGAAAGACTATCATATGTATTTGTTTACCTCAATCAATATATATCTACACTACGAATATGTTTCTGCGCAATTATGTATTTTCTGCACTTAGTGTATTACGAACATAATAGGGGCACTTCCCCTTTAAGAAAACGGGTCAACAAACCATTACTTCCTGACTGCTGACGGAGGAGCGTGTTGGCGCCAAACTGGGACCAATGAGGAGAAGGTCAACGCCTACTCCATGTTTCAAATGCGATGTTTACAATCCTTTGGACACTCTGGAGCGGAGCCGTGAGACAGCAACATGGGGGCTCTTTGAGCCATGCAGTCTATGGAAACGGCGAAGTGAAAAGTGTCCTCAGCTGAGAATATTTTCTATGTTTGACTTATCACGTTAAATAAATATATCGATTGAACTAGAGGATTGCTGTTTTGATTCGACATTCAAACTCCGAGTTCTTCAGCTTTTTCCACCCTTTAAGTCTCTCCGGCTGCAGGCGGGAAAACAACACACGTTTTAAAACCTGTGGAAAGGCACCGCACGATAAACTGTTCCTGTAAGAAGTGAATCAGTCGTTAGTTGTAACTTAATTCTCTCCCTGACAAAAAACTAAACTGAAAAACAACAACAAAACTGAGGTAGACTATAGTTCAAGGGCCAACCAGTCAGAGGTTAAGAGCCAAAAATGTTACTATGGTACTGCAAAGAGCCACATCATACACACAGTCACAGATGTGCAACCCCAACCCCCCTTCTCTCTTTTGTTCTCAGCCTTTCTCTGTGCTCCCTCACTCTCTTCCTCCCCTCTCTCTCTCATACAGACACACAGACACAGACACACACTCAAAGACCCTCCCTCCCAAAGACACACACACCCTCACACAGACAGACACACATAGCTCTGCTCAGATTGTTATTGTAAATGTCACACACCATAATATTGAGAGAAATTGAATTAAACCTCTCCTACAAGTATTTAGGCGCCAGTTGTTATCAACAATGAACATTGTGTGCACTCTCACACACAAACTCTCAGTAAACAAATGTGAAAAAGTATAAAATAGATATCAATACTGATATGAACTGGGTAATGTGGTAGGAACGAAAGGATGCCACATCGTTTGATGGAAATTAAAATTATCTACCTACAGAGGGCTGAATTTAAAGACACCTCGAAAATCTAATTGAAAAATTGATGCGGCAGGCTTGTCCATTTTGCTGAAATTCCATTCCAGCAACTCAAAATGGTACTCAGTACTGTGTATTTCCCCCACGTGCTTGTATGCATGCCTGACAACGTCGCGGCTCCTAATGAGACGACGGATGGTGCCCTGGGGTATCTCCTCCCAGATCTGGACCAGGGCATCACTGAGCTCCTGGACAGTCTGAGGTACAACCTGACGGCATCGGATGGAATGAAAAATAATGTCCCAGAGGTGTTCTATTGGATTTAGGTCAGGCAAACGTGGGGGCCAGTCAATGGAATCAATTCCTTCATCCTCCAGGAACTGCCTGCACACTCTCGCAACATGAGGCCAAGCATTGTTGTGCACCAGGAGGAACCCAGGACCCACTGCACCAGCGTAGGGTCTGACAATGGGTCCATGGATTTCATCCCAATACCTAATGGCAGTCAGGGGGCCGTTGTCTAGCCTGCAGAGGTTTGTGCGTCCTTCCATGGATATGCCTCCCCAGACCATCACTGACCCACCTCCAAACCGGTCATGCTGAACGATGTTACAGGCAGCATAACATTCTCCACGGCTTCTCTAGACCCTTTCACGTCTGTCACATGTGCTCATCCTGGAGGAGCTGGACTGCCTGTGCAACCTCTGTAGGGTCCAGGTATCGCCTCATACTCCCAGTAGTGACACTGACTGAATACAAAACTAGTGAAAAACAGTCAGAAAAGATGAGGAGGGAAAAAATGTCAGTGGCCTCCACCTGGAAAACCTTTGCTGTTTTGGGGGGTCGTCTCATTGTTGCCCCTCTAGTGCACCTGTTGTTAATGTCATTAACACCAAAGCAGCAAAAACTCACTAACAACCCCCTCTGCTACTTAACTGACCAGATCAACATCCCAGAAGTTTAATTGACTTGATGTTATACTCTGATACAAAAGTGTTCCTGTAATTTTTTTGACCAATGTATTATGTGTTCACTTTGAGCAGCAGCTGTTTGCTGAGTGTCAGTATGAAGAGCTGGGACAGCTGTCACCTGGAGACACCTGCATTATGACGCTCTGCTGCTGCCACCTGCTGGTGTAAGCAGGTTATTGTTTGGTTCCCAACACGTTCACATACCTCTGTTATACAGCTTCATTTGTTTAATGCTCATCCATGTTAACTTCAAAATGTAAAGTTTAATTACCGTCCATCAGCAGCCTAAGTGCAGTATTGCAAAATGATGTGTCGTGTATTTGAATTTCTTGTATATAGTAACAACCAAAACAAAAAGAGTTAAAACTACTTTTCATAGTGTATATAATGCATGTTTATTAATTTGTACAATTTAAGCAAACTTGACATATTTGTTAGTTGCAACAGATACAACAATATAGTTGTATCTGGCCATAATATTAATTTTAAAATGAAGTATTACATTACATCACAGTTTTATATTTCACAACTCAAAGCTTTCAGCAAAGCAAATTTCAAAGGCTATAGAGTGTACGGTGTTCTTAAAATACAGTGCAAAGGAAAACATCATGGTTACAGATAGATAGATACTTTATTGATCCCGAGGGAAATTTAGGCACTCAGCTTAAAAGACATATGACATGACACATCTGTCACCCCCCTCCCCACCATTAAAAGTAAGAAAAAAAAAGAATTGAGAGAGTACACTGTGTAAACCTGAGCAGATTTATACACTAAGTTAAGGAAAACAACATCCATTCAAAATCTATTTTAACAAATAATTTCAACATGTTAACAATCAGTGTTAGTGAAGGATTCGGCGTGTTTCATAAAAATCAAGTGCTGATATTTTTTTTAACAGCCTCTTACTTCCATTAACTACGAATGTTAACTACAAAAGTCCAGACACTTTTAGAAACCTGCCTTTAATGGACACAGCTCGATATATATGCAATACCTATATTTTTTCCAGAAACTTCTCTATTTCTCTACACATTCTGTCCCTGCCTTTGTCTCTAATCTTCTCCAGAACTTTGATGCTGTTCTCCCGAAAGAAGGATTTTTGCGGTATCTCTGCCGCCTTCATGTGATATCTTAGTGACCTTTGGTACTCTTTTCGATCGAAGTTTAAATATTTTGCGTAGTTGTTGTAAAGCATCTGTTTGTCTGCAGGTTCAAGATCCTTTTCTAGCAGTTCCTGGTATATCTGCTCAGCTTTAGCCTGGCCCTTAGTTGACTTTGCATATATATTTGCAAGGTCTATTTTCATTTTCACATTTAAAAAAATATAACAAATATATATTTGATCATAAATATTGTAATTTGTACTGTCCATCAGCCTATTATTGGGGTTTTATTGTTTACTTTTTACTAGAGAATAAACACAATAAAATAAATCATATTACACAATAATGAGACATTT